>NC_036866.1:46433045-46562889 GCF_002910315.2 Salvelinus sp. IW2-2015
AGACATAGTCAATATACTATTTGTTAAGCACTTTTGAAATGTACAGCGACAGAAGTCAGAACATGGGCTGTTCTTACAAGTCAGAACCGTATGCAAATTGATTTGGAAGATGAGCATAAAGCAGCAAGGCAAATGATAGCTGTGATAGGAGAAAACTCAGGATGGATCAACAACATTGTAGTTACTCCACAGTTGTAGTGACTCCAGAATTGTTAGATTACTTGTTAGGTATTGCTGCACTGTCGGAACTAGAAGCACAAGCACTTCGCTACACTCGCWATAACATCTGCTAACCATGTGTATGTGACAAATAACATTTGATTTGACTTGGTTTTGACAATACTAACCTAATTGACMGAGTGAAAAGAAGGAAACCTGTACAGAATACAAATATTCCAAAACATGCATCCTGTTTGCAACAAGGCACTAAAGTAATACTGCAAAAGCTGTGGCAAAGCAAATCCCTTTGGGTCCTGAATACAAAGTGTTATGTTTGGGGCAAATCCAACACAACACWTTACTGAGTACCACTCTCCATATTTTCAACCATATCRGTGGCTRCATTATGTTATGGGTATGCTTTTTCYGAGCTAAGCACAGGCAAAACCAGGTTCAGTCTGCTTTCCACCAGACACAGGGAGATGAATTCACCTTTCAGCAGGACAAGAACCTAAAACACAAGGCCAAATCTACACTGGAGTTGCTTACCAAGAAGACAGTGAATGTTCCCGAGTGGCCGAGTTAAAGTTTTGACTTAAATCTACTTGAAAATCTATGGCGAGACCTGAAAAGGGTTGTTTAGCAATGATCATCAACCAAGAATTTTGAAAAGAATAAAGGGCAAATGTTGCACAATTTAGGTGTGGAAATGTCTTAGAGACAAACCCAGAAAGACTCACAGCTGTAATTACTGTCAAAAGTGCTTCTACAAAGTATTGACTCAGGGGTGTGAACAGTGGCAATTTTAGCATGTACATCCTGGTGGGGCAAACCATTTTGGGGGGGAGGGGTGAATGCCAGCAAAGCCACAATATAACAAAACACAACACTAAACAATACATTAATTGCACTATAACGGTGACAAACGGTGCCCACAAACTGTTAGGGCCTACATAAAGCTGTCACAACTGCAGTCCCAACACCTTTCCACTGCTGCTGACAGTGAAACAGTTCATTCAGCCTCATTTACTGCCTTTAAAAAAAACATAGCTGATATGGCTGACTTGCTTAAACAAATGTGGTTTCTACTTACAATTGAGATGTACAAACTATGGCATAAGGGGACGACAAGCGGATAAGAGGCGATCCATGATTTCGATTAAGACATTAATGAGCGAGCTATGACAGACATAGTCAATATAACTATTTGTTAAGCACTTTTGAAATGTACAGCGACAGAAGTCAGAACATGGGCTGTTCTTACAAGTCAGAACCGTAGGATAAATAAAGGGGGCATGTTAGCAGACAATTAACCTCTTACAATATTCAATGGTTACCTTTCCCGAAAACAGTTTATACTGTAGGCTACATGTGCACCACCAAGTCAGAACAGTAGGCGAAATTAAGAGGCAAAAATAGACCAAATTATTAGGTTGAGGCACGTGGGCTACTAACAGCTTACTACACAACATACACTTAGTATTACTTTCTTAGCTACAGTATACATATCTCCCTGGCATATTACATCATTTATGCAGCAGCATACAATACATTTTTGGACTCACCTTGTTGTGCTCTGCTCACTTGAACAGGAAGGTGGCGCGGCGGTCCAAATTTTGTCATCAAACTTTAACATCAAAGTCTGGCATTCTCTGGATTTTTGGTGCTTTCAAGACAACTGGGAATTCAGAAAAAAACTAATTTGAATCATGATGATCAGTGATCTTCAGGTCGTAGCTCTAGAAAGAGGCCAGAGTTCCCAACTTACAATTCCGAGTTGGATGACCATTCAAAACGTATTTTCCCAGTCAAAGAAAGTTTTTTCCCCGAGTTCACAGTTGTCTTGAACTCACTGAAGTCAGATTTCCCAGTTCCAAGTTAACAGTTGTTTTGAGCACGAAAGAAATCATGGCCAATGTTGAATGTTTATAATTTTAAGCTTGGAAAAGAAACCCTTAAACCCAGAATTGGGACCACACACCCACTCCACTGAATAGCAGGCTAGTGATTGCTTTGCAATGCTTTCAGTTAGCCACTGATTCCTTCCAAACCACTCATTGTTGAATTTGCGATTTCCAACTCGTTTTGTAATGTTTATGTCCAATGGCCGATGAGCACTGATATGTTTCATCTATAATTTCTCTTCATTATTTCTCTTCATATGACAAGGATTAAAAAGGATTTGCCAGTAGATTGTCGACTCGATTCATGATGATGACTGCTAGCTAAGATTTTGAAAGTATGATGTTGTCCAATCAAAGCTACTGTAGATATAACGTGATTTGATGTAATTTTATTTGGGGCCAATGACCTTGAGCCTTCTTGGACGGCCACTTCTAATGTAACTCTATGGCAGCAACCAAGGGGCTTGAATAATTTTCGAGCTCTACCCTTAGATTTGGCAGTGAGGTAGTGTCCCCATGAGTGACAGAACACTGAGGCAATCATGGCGCAAATAGAGAGCATCGCCACTGGGTGTGAATACTTCTATAAATGAGATACTTCCGTATTTGATTTACAATACATTTGGGTGAAAACATATATATATATAGATATAAATAATCTGTCTGTAAACATTTGTTGGAAAAATTACTTGTAAATTACCAGTAGCTTTGCAACCCTAACCGTGACACAGGCTGGTCGGTGCTGGTGGGTGGTGGTCGACCGACCGCCCTGCACACAGCCTCCAAAGTAGGGTTAGTGTTTAGGAATGAGACCCTTCAATGGGCATTGAAATGGCAAGAGGCCAAGAGAAAAAATGTAAATAAGAAGTGTTCAATAAAAAAGTATTCTCGTGGCTATGGGGCCATCTTACAACAGCTCAGTGAAAAGACTGACTCAGAACATAGGACCACAGGTGGACAGGGAAACATCATGTCCGAGAGCGAGAGAGAGAGCGAGAGCGAGAGCGAGAGCGAGCGAGAGCCTTGGTTGACCCTTACTTGTCCATTCAACATTTAGAGCACTCTGTGACACTAAAGGCGTCCACATGCTTCCCAGCCGAAACAATTCAGTAGATTTGTGCATGTATTATATATTTCAATTTTTAAAGCCAACATCACAGCGTACAGGTGGGTGAAATCCGATAATAAACAGTATATTGCACTCATCTGTATTATAATGCAGGAATACACAACAGAATATCCTCCAGGCCTACGCTAATTTAACATTGTAGCATTGACCTCAGCTACAGTACACCTGCCTTCCAATTGATTCCCATCCATGTGTTTAGTGTTGACTGGATGAAAGGATGGATGGAGGGACGGACGGATAGAGATAATGGATAGAGGAGGGATGAACGGTATCATGGTGCCCGGCACAACAAGCCACTTAACGCTGTTCCGTTTACTGGATTGGATTAGCCTTCCTCTGAGGGATCACATTAATTATAGTGGTCCACATACACCTAGCTAAACAGATGTGTTCAACAGCATGGACTCAACATAAGGGCGGGAGTTGATTCCATTTCAATTCAGTTAGTTCAGGGAGTACATTGGAATTCAGTTGACTCTGAATCAAGAGGGCTACTGACTCAATGTTCATCTACTAAGATCAATGACAGTAAGGGGGATATAATGAAGTTCAAAGACCGTACACCAAGACAACACTGTATTTCCTAACTGAGATTTCTCTTCATTATTTTCCTTTTTTAGGACAATTTTAGGCTCATTTCTTTTCACTCTTTCAAGTATAGCATATTCACATAAAACTTGTTAAATGTGGGGGAAAAAACTATTGCGGTCAAATGAGTAGTAGGTGTCCCGGGTGGACTCTATATCTATGACCATATAAATAGATTAAGAGTTTATATTTCTATGGCCCAGACTCTCTAGCATGCCTCAGTCCTAAACAATAGGAGTCAAATGTATAGAAAGTCTTTGCTATTAGATATTATGGGTATGAAATGGACCTCCGTCACAGTGGTGCGTTTCACCAATGCATGGCTTTAACATTTAGACTCTTATTTCTTGTCTCTTTCTCTCTTATGCCGTCTTTGGTCAGCCATTTGGAATGAAGTGATTCACCAAAGCTGTCTCCGACATGCGCTGGTCGCTGCCGCCAATACTCTTGTTACTTTCCGATGGAAATTCACAGTTTAAGCCTAAAATCCAAACTATATAGTAAAAACAGAATAACAAAATGAGATGATTTTTTAAAATTGAACCTTTATTTAACTAGGCAAGTCAGATCAGAACAAATGCTTATTTTACAAGGTCGGCCTACACCGGCCAAACCCTCCCCTAACCCGGACGACGCTGTGCCAAATGTGCGCCTCCCTATGGGACTCCTGATCACGGCCGGTTGTGATACAGCCCAGGATCGAACCAGGGTCTGTAGTGACGCCTCTAGCACTGAGATGCAGTGCCTTAGACCACTTCGCCACTTGGGAGCCCTCCAAATAGGATGAGATAGAATAGGATGAAAACAAACTCAAATGGTCTAGGACCGGGCAATACTGTAAAGCAGACAAATAGCACATTGTACTTTGGCTATGTTTCAATCTGTTCAGGCCAAGGACAAACAACTCACAAACAAACGCCGATCTCATGAGAAAACTGGAACGTAAAAAGTCTCGCAAACTTTTGCTATGCTTTTGCAATAGCTCCATACTTCGAGTAAATATTTTTTTTAAAAGGTAATAGTTTATTGGAACAGCATTGTACATGACTTGAAAAAGGCATACCACAGCTCTATTACACACAGCAAAAGCAGAAGACACGGTCAAAGTGACAATGGACACTTGGAGGAGTGGTAGGGAGGGGTACATGGGGAGAACAAAATTGCCCTCAGCCTCCAGCAGGTTTATTGTTCCTTTCATCAAAGAAAAAGCCAGAGAAAGCCATATTTACGGCAGACAGTCTATATTAGAATGGTGCGCCCCGGTGAGACAGAGAGCAAGCTCCGGTCACTGCCTCTTCCATTTCTCACCCCAGCCTGGCCCTCTTGCCATATCACCCTTCTCACCCTTCTCACCGCCACTACATAACATCCGTTAGAATAACCTTTAAAGACCCAATCTGTGACATATACAGCTGTCGTTATCATTTAAATCCCTGTTTGAGAGTGGTTACACTTCTGTAGCAGCCCTATCCCTCAGCTTTATAGCAAACCAAGTGGTGGAGCTGCCATTTTGTTGTTTTTCAAAGTAAGGAGTGAGCCTTTAACCGGAATCAATGGGGCATCCTGTTTGTTTATTAGCCTCTTAAGAAATAGACAGTTAAACAGTAATGACCACAGTAAACACGTATTTTCATTCATTGCCCTCAAAGTGGACCAAAAGGAAAAGTCAATAGAATGCACAGGCAATAATGAAGATACTGACATCCTAAAGATGTTAACAAATGAAAAGGGACTACATGTTTGGTTCTATTTACACCAAGAACTACCGATCAGAGGGTGGAGGATTTAAGTTTGTGAAGTCGTAAACCAATGAAACCACAGACCCAAATGGCACCCTATTCAATAACTAGAGCACTTTTGACCAGGTCCCACGGTGCTCTGGTCAAAGTAGTGCACTATGTAGGGAATAGGGTGCCATTTGGGACGCACACTGGGGGTCTCCCTCCCTGCTACACTTCCAAGTCTACATCAAAGTACAGTATGTGGATGTTTGAGATAGGGTGAGGGAAAACTTGGTAAATTCATGCAATCACTTGTATCTTCAAAAAAAAACACTAATGCAAGTGTCATGCATTGTGCCCTACTGGATTGTTCGGTTGTTAAAATCATACATTTTGGAAAGCCGTTAACAAACTGTGATCATTGTTTGGTTTGGATGATCTAAAACACCCGATAAGTGTGAATGCTTCCAGGATGATGTTGACACAAAGGTTGATAGAACCATAGAACCCATCAGTCCCGTTACCCAAGAGGCATTGTGGACCAGGCCAGGGGTTGGCGGAGTAGTTTGCATGGTCCTGTGTGCCTGTGGCCCTGAGGCTCAGTTGGTAAGACGCTATAAACACCAACTGGCTGTGGGTTCAGTTCCCGCAGGGATCCCATAGGCCTACACACACTAAAAACGACTGTCTTCAGCATGAAGTCGCTTTGGAGGAGGTGAGGTGGGAGGTGTTGTTATTTCTCTGTGTAACGCTTGTCGTGGTTGGAAGAAGAGGAGGACCAATGCGCAGCGTGGTAAGTGTCCATATTGTTTTAATACGAATAATGAACACTGAACAAAAACAATAAAACGACAAACGAACACTCCTGTACGGTGACACAAAACACAGAACAGAAAATAATCACCCACAACACACAATGAAAAACAGGCTACCTAAATATGGCTCCCAATCAGAGACAACGACTGACACCTGCCTCTGATTGAGAACCATACTAGGCCAAACACATAGAAATAGAACAACAGAACAAAACATAGAAAAACAACATAGAATGCCCACCCCAACTCACGCGCTGACCAAACAAAAATAAAGACATAAAAAAGGAACTAAGGTCAGAATGTGACACTCTGTCAGTGAACGATGGTGGAGGCATTCTATCTGTAAACCAGTGGTACCCGGGGAAGCAGTCAGATTAGGGAAGCGCAGTGCTGCTATCACTCTCTCCCAGGGTTGGGTTTGGGTATATATAATGGGTTAATCCCGTGGTAGTTTGACTCGGGCGCCAAATGGTTAATGGGATTTTAACATTGAAGACGAGCATGGTGAATCCAACCCTCATGTTGTGGACCTATTCTACTCTGTTTATTAATTACAGTAGCTATCAGGGAACGAGTGCCAATGTTTAAGCATATCGGAAATAGAAATCACAGGAAATCTTGGACATAAATTGAAACATACTGTATACACACATAAATAAATGTATCTCTGTACTTCTCAGCTTGAGAAGTTTTGGTCCAGATACAGAATAAGCAGAAGTAACAACTCTAATCCATGGATCGGAATAGTGCACTCTACTCTGGAAGTATGTGTTGAAAGTAATAGATCCATGTACCACAAATTAAACTGGAGAGCACTGTGCCTCAAACATCTGATGAGTTGTGTTCCCGGGGTGAACAAAACGGCGCATCTCCAGTTACCACAGAAAGGCGTGTACTGGGTACCACGTCCTTTTTACAACCAGAAAGAAAAGAGATCCAGTGTCTCCTTTCCCTGGGACCCATCTCACCTTAACCTTGTGGAGCTCGGGAACATGAGTAGGACAGAGGATGGCAAATACTAGCAACACTGAGGCAGATTCAAAGTCAGGGTTTGACCTTACAACAGCGTAGGGGAGAGGAGGGTGAGATAGGCTTGCGTTAAAAATGGCACCCTATTCCCAATATAGTGCACTATATTTTGATCAGGGCCCATAGTCAAAAGTAGTGCACCACATAGGAAATAGGGTGCCATTTGGGACACACCCAGTGAGTAATGAATATTCCACTAGGAGGACTCCAGAGGGCTATCGTCTGGTGTTCTATCTCTTAAGAACACCAGACGATAGCCCACTGGTGTTCCATCTCTTAAGATAAAAAAAAGAGAGAGAGAGAGAGAGAGAGAGAGAGAGAGAGAGAGAGAGAGAGAGCGAGAGAGCGAGAGAGAGAGAGAGAGAGAGAGAGAGAGAGAGAGAGAGAGAGAGAGAGAGAGGTAGATGGAGATCAGAAAGTAATCTGCTCTCAGGGAGGTGATTGGTCCTTTATCTGAGCAGCTCAGCTATAAACTCTGGATATCATCCACTAAAAATATTGCATGTATGGGAAATGGAACCAATTTAAATATCCTAGGCTTAGATATCTTTCAATCCCCACCATTCAATCATGTAAATTAGAATTTTTCATGAAAAAAAGACCTATTCTCCGTTGCATAAAATCCATGGATTAAACATAAGATTTTTTTAACTGAGACCAGCCATAGAAGAGACAGGACAAAATCTCCAGTAGCTCTCCTCGTCCGCAATTCAATCTATTATTCTACAGGAAATTTGATGAAAGCTCTGGTGAATATATGAGGATTTTTGTTTCAACGACTCTGCTCTGTTCCCCTCGACACACCCGTTAAATATCAAATCAAACCATTGAAGAGCAGACTTCAAAACCAGCTATATGAAGTCTCACTTTTCCCACTCAAAGAGCTATCCCAACTACATAAACTCCCCTTCAATGACGCACCATCACAAAAATGGACAAAAAAACAGAAATCCTGAGTGTTGCATTTGTCCTCACGAGGTGGTGTGTAGGCAGCGTGCGCTCCGTCACCCAGCTAGCCCTTTGAGTAACATGTCTGCTTACGGTAGCTTCTCTCAAAGAGAACTATGGGCCCATATTCACAAAGGGTCTCAATTGCTGATATAGGATCAGTTTTGCCTTTTAGATTATAATGAATACAACTCTATGGACAAGGGTAACTGATCCAAGATCAGCAATCCTATTTTGAGATGCTTTTTGAATACGGTCGTGTGTCATTTGTCCTGTGGGGCCAGGGAGCTAGGCCGGAGGCTCCAAACCAGACAACCTCGAACGGTACGTTGTTCATTAGATCTGGACTCCTTTCAACCTCAGCCAACACTCAAATACCACAGCTAACCAATGGTTGGTTGGTCCACTAACGGGACCAAAAACCATGGCCTATTTAATAACTGACTCGTATTGACTGTGAGAGCCTTCTAATCTCATTGTCCTTTTCAGCACAGTTCCAGCAACTATGGTGGATTCGAAACCAGACCACCTCAGTACAGCTTGGCTTGGCTCAGTAGTCTGAAAAGTCTTCAAGGCACCCTCCCCTTCTATCTCCAGTTCATCTCTTACCCAGAATTGACCGGTTCTCCGAACTCTAAAAATATAGATCAGATCACCAGGACACATTCAAAGACCTGCAAGCACACAGACAAGACAGACAGACCAGACCAGACAGACAGACCAGACAGACAAGCTCTCTGGTGCCCCAGACAGACCTCTCAGCCACACTGGCCGTTTGATTGGGTTATCAAGCCCAGCCAGCCTCTGAGGTGGCTGATAAATGAAGTCACGATTCATCCCTCCATCCTCTTCACTGCTGGGGCTAGAAGCGGGAATTGCCTCGGTGACAATGACATTCTTTCAGAGCCACCAAAGAGCAAGTCGAGCTCTGAGTCAGAGAAGCAGGGAAGGAGGGGGGACTACAGACAGAGGAAAGAGATTACACTGATTTCTATTCCACTGTAGAGTGTTTGATCTTAAATTGCTCTGGCATAGGAATGTATTCCCGTCAACTCGCTGTGTCGCTGTGGCTGTTGTCCTCTCGGTGCCGATTATCTTTTAGTCTTTTATTCATGCGGTGGTTTTCTCACGCAAAGTGGCCCGTTTTGTGGGAGATAAAGATAAAGAGAGAAGACGAAGGATATAGAGGAAGTATGCGGAACAGACAAAAACGTTTGAACCTCTATTATAAACATAAATGCTAGGCTACAGGTCACTTGTATACAGCCTTAGTACTGTGAACTTTCCAAAAAACAAATAATCGAAATGACGTCCCAAATCCTGATGTGCGGATTACAAGTCATCGAAACACAGTATTAATCACGTAAGTGTAATATAATGAGGTGACGAGTACATCCCAATTACTGTACGCGTTGTGGGAGTATTGAGATTACACGTCGGGTTATTAATACGTCAAGCTGTAAACAAGTCTCTCAGGGAAAATTCAAAACAACATTCCCGATGCCAGCTCTGCACCGCTCTCTCCACTTCATTGTCTTCTTACCCATTCCCTTCTTCCAAGTCACTAACTGCTATACGGGCTTGGAGTTGGTAGGGATTGGTTTGGTACATGTCCAATATGTTTTAAATTAGAAAAACTAATCAAAATGGGAACATAGGGATGAAATTAACTAAGCAGCAGTCCTCTCAGAGTAATAACAACATTCCTGATGACAGCTCTACCCCCAACTCCTTCCCTTACCGGTACTTACTGTGGCAGCACCCTCGCCTGAGAGATGAAAAATTATCCATAGCTGACAGAGTGCATTAGACTCTCAGCAAACATGGCTAATACTCATTGTTCTGACGCTGGAGCTGATTAATCTGTTTGAATGTCCCTCAACATGTGACCTGGGGATCAGAGCGCCCGATTGGGCGTTACCAAGAAAGGGGCAGTGGGTTTACTGGGGGACTACTTTTAGGATTCTACTTCGTTTTTGACCTCAATCTTCTATAATCATTTTGAAGCCATAGACAAACAAAGATTATGGTGGTGTATAGATTATGCTTTTAAACAACGCGTCACACAGGCAGGGAGGAGAACAACAGAAAAACACCAACCAGAGGCAGCATTGTTTTTTGTTGTAAAGAAATCTCAAAAGGGACATGGATTGGAACATTTATCTGGGGCTGAACGGAGATGGAGGAAGGGAAAATCTCTGATAGATTCGCAGTAGGATTTGTTTACCATCCCATTTCTTTGTCTCGTCCCCCAAGGGGAGAATTTTCCCAGGATTCCCGTGGCTGTGTTTGGGGTTTTAAGGGATGAAAAAAGGCGGAAGGAAGAAAATCTCATTGGTTTCAGCATCTATCTAGTGCCACAGAAACAGGGAAAGAGAGCCAAGCTGTCATCCCAGTTGGATTAAGAGTCCTTCGGTAGTGGATGCTGAGCTGGTGACATGGTCCCTAACCATGGAGCGGGGACTAGGGGGGGTGGAGACGGGGGGTTTGGGGGGGGTTGAGACGGCAGCGGTATTAGGGAACGAGGACCTAAATGAGCCACAAGGTTCAGTCGGCCTCCTGAACCATAGAAAAGCCCCTTTGTCACCTTTATTCATGTGCTGACAGCTAGGTGTCTACCTTCATCCGGTTAAATCAATCCCTGTTGCATGTGATGGGTCTAGAAGAATGAAACTAACCTTCTTATTTAACCTTTATTTCACCAGGTTATCCTCATGAGGTCAGCTATTGGAAAATACCTATTTGTCAAGGGATGAAGCTGCGCTAAGCTCTCACTCTGCTGCATATAACACATACTGTAACTCCACACGTGTGCCACTACACCATAGTTTATATACAGTGGTGACATAACATCCATTTAACGCTGCAATATGTAACTTTTTTTGGAGCACCGACCAAATTGACATAGAAATGTGAATTATAGATCTGTCACTCTCATTGAGAAAACCTCTAAGAAGTGGTAGATCTGTTCTAGGTGCGCTATTGCTATGCTTCCTGTGCAGAGTTTCATTTTTGCGTCTTTTACTTTCGGTTTTGTACACCACTATTGGATATAAAACACTCTGAAGTTTCTAAAACTGTTTGAATGATGTCTGTGAGTATAACAGAACTCATATGGGTGGCAAAAACCTGAGAAAAAATCCAAACAGGAAGTGAGAATTCTGAGACTGGTCAATGTTCAACTCATCGCCGATTCAATTCCCTGCAAGATATGGATCTGTTTGCACTTCCTACGCCTTCCACTAGATGTCAACAGTCTGTAGAACGTGGAATGAAGCCTCTAGTGTGATGTGGGGCCGGATGGTAAGCTATTTTGAGTCAGTGGTCTGGCAGAGTGCAGTTCCTGGTCATGCGCTTTCCTGATGATATCAGATTCAGAAACTGAAAAATATATTTTTTGTTTGTGGAAAATATATTTCACAGCGTTTAGATGGTATGATGAGTCTTTACACCATACTTAAACACATAACAGAATCAAATCAATTGTACTTGTCACATGCGCTGAATACAACAAGTGTAGACCTTACCGTGAAATGGCTTACTCACAAGCCCTTAACCAACAGTGCAGTTCAAGGAGTTAAGAAAATATATACAAAATATATACAAATAAATAAAGTTACAAATAATAAAAGTAACACAATACATAACGAGGCTACATACAGGGGGTACCGGTACCGAGTCAGTGTGCGGGGGTACAGTTAGAGGTCAATTGTATGTAGGTGGGGTGAAGTGACTATGCATAGATAGACTATGCATAGAGTAAACAGAGAGTAGCAGCAATGTACAAAACAAATGGGGGGGGGGGGTCAATGTAATGTCGCGTGGCATTGATTAATTGTTCCGCAGTCTTATGGCTTGGGGTAGAAGCTGTTTAGGCCTCTTGGACTAGACTTGGTGCTCCAGTACCGCTTGCCGTGCGGTAGGCGAAAAAAGTCTATGACTTGGGTGACTTGAGTCTCTGATCAAGGCTTTAAGGCTTTGTCGTGCCTCTTCATGACTGTCTTGGTGTGTTTGACCATGATAGATCTTTGGTGATGTGGACACAAAGGAACTTGAAACTCTCGACCTGCTCAACTACAGCCCCGTTGATGTTAATGGGGCCTGTTCGCCGCCTTTTCCTGTAGTCACATCATCTTCTGTCTTTTATCACTTGAGGGAGAGGTTGTTTACTCGGCACCACACTGCAGTTCTCTGACCTTTCCCTATAGGCTGTCTCATCGTTGTCGGTGATCAGGCCTACACTGTTGTGTCGTCAGCAAACTTAATGATGGTGTTGGAGTCATGTTTGACCACGCAGTCGTGGGTGAACAGGAGTACAGGAGGGGACTAAGTACACACCCCTGAGGGGCCCCAGTGTTGAGGATCAAGCGTGGCAGACGTGTTGTTGCCTACCCTTACCACCTTGGGGGCGGCCGTCAGGAAGTCCAGGATCCAGTTGCAGAGGGAGGTGTTTAGTCCCAGGGTCCTTAGCTTAGTGATGAGCTTCTTGGGCACTATGGTGTTGAACGCTGAGCTGTAGTCAATGAACAGCATTCTCACATCCTTTTGTCCAGGTGGGAAGGGCAGTATGGAGTGCGATTGAGATTACATCATCTGTGGATCTGTTGGGGCGGTATGCGAATTGGAGTGGGTCCAGGTTATCGGGAGGATGCTGTTGATGTGAGCCATGACCAGCCTTTCAAAGAACTTCATGGCTACTGAGTGCTATGGGGCGGAAATATTTAGGCAGGTTATCTTCGCTTCCTTGGCACAGGGACTATGGTGATCTGCATGAAATGTAGGTATTACAGACTCAGTCAGGGAGAGATTGAAAATGTCAGTAAAGACCCCTTGCCAGTTGGTCCACGCATGCTTTGAGTACACGTCCTGGTAATCCATCTGGCCCCGCGGCTTTGTGAATGTTGACCTGTTTAAAGGTCTTGCTCACATCGGCTACCTAGAGCGTTATCACACAGTCATCCAGAACAACTGGTGCTCTCGTGCATGCTTCAGTGTTGCTTGCATCGAAGCGAGCATAAAAGGCATTTAACTCGTCTGGTCGGCTCGCGTCACTGGGCAGCTCATGTCTGGGTTTCCCTTTGTAGTCCGTAATAGTTTTCAAGCCCTGCCACATCCGACGAGCATCAGAGCCGGTGTAATAGGATTCAATGTTAATCCTGTATTGGATTAAGAGAATTTAGGAGAACTATTAGAATTTTAGCAGCCATGAAATGGCGGAGCGATTTCTGCATAGTGCATTTTTTCCCTAAGAGATAACTACATCAACCACAGAGCATGGGAGTGTTGAAGGAAGCCGGTGGTTGGTTTAATGTCATTCTTTCTTGGCAGGCCCAAGCCTGGCTCTTTAAATCTTAGACTTGAAAAGCGGGATAAGGGCTGTGGTGGCATATTTGCTGAGCAATTAGACAACACAAATGGGCCAAGCCACTATACCAAGAGAGAGGGAGGAGGAAGAGGGGAGGTAGGGCGGAGGAAGGAGGGTGATGGGTTCTTCTTAAGCCTATGCGAATGAGAGGAAGGAAGCATGAGAATGTTCTCGGGAGCGTTCAAGTGCACGCTTCCTTCCCTAAAGAACCTACTTCCACAGCATCCTGCTGCTAGGGTAGCACTCCTGTCCTGCTGTCTGTCTCAAAGGACAGACTAGAGGACAGCGTCATGCAGCTGCTGTGGCATTCTCCCACTGTGACCCTCTTCAGAGCAGGTGTCCCTTTCTCGCACATATCTGCCGCCCATGCAGGACTTGGCATGAGCCAGGGGCTGGGTTTGGGGATGGAGCATTGGCCGAGGCTGAGGTTGGGGATGGAGCTGTGGCTGAGGTCAGGGCTGGGGCTGGCTATAGGCTGAGATTGTTTTCCTCCACTATAAAATCTCTGGTCTTCAAACAAATATCCAGATCTTCTCTTCAAGCAGAGATCCAGCCAGTGCCCAGGCTTGTATTCCAGACTCCCGAGTCCCCAGCCCCCTGATCCGGCAGCACCCCCCTACTTCACAAGAAAGGCTCCAAGAACAACGGCCCAGCCAGTGGGGACGTGGCAAAAACAGACCCTCTTTTGTTCCCCTTGCCCCTTCTCAGCGTTCCATTAGGTACATGATCCCCCCCCCATAAGTTCCACAACCTCGCGTCACCCTTCTTCCCCCTTTCGCTTCTCCCCCTTCTCCCCCCCTCTTCTTTCCAATGGGTGGTAAAAAAGCTTTTTTTTTAAAGTAACTTGTGAGGAGGACGCAGAGAAGCAAACTAACAAACACATCCTTCATTCCTTCAACCCCCTCGCTCTCAACTTAGTCTTGTTCATGTCACAGAGAATAAATTCAGTAAGTCAGGTTGTGAAGAATGAATCCCGGTGTTAGTTAACTGCCTGGAAGCTCAAGTGGTTCACGTTACATTGTTCAAATCAAAGATGGTGGGTTTGCCTGTTAGTTTGGTTTCTATTGGGTAGGGGGAGCATAGAACATTAAACCCACAACACCACATTCTATTATCGTCCGATTCCTCGCCGCCCACTTTAAAAAGGAGGCTTTCCGCTAGTTGATCCCTCACAGTCCGTTTGAACAGAAAAGAGCATCGCTTCACCTTTGTTCTCACTGAGGGGTGTAATAATCCTTACATGGGAGGGTGATAATGCCGTATCCCGGGGTAACCTTGAGCGATTGGGTCGGACGGCTATAATGGCATAATAACCTGACATGGGTAATAATTCAGTCACAGTGGGTCTACTGCTGCTGCCAACTGGGGGGCGACTGCCCGTTGACTGACTAACTACTCCTTTAACGCCATCTGTCCTAGCAACCAAACAAATGACCACAAGCTAATAAAAACAGTTAGGTATTAAAAAGCACATTTATAACAATAGTTTATTCACTTTGGACCGCTACTTCAGCTAGGAGCTAGGAGGGACCAGGGCTGACCAGACCATTGACTGACCACTCCTGTAAATAAGACCTCTGTCCTAGCAACCAAACACCGTCCTGGCCTGGGATTCTTGACCACATATAGCTAGCTAGGTAATAAGGAGCACACATATAGCCTAACACTACTATAACCCGTTGAGTAGCTCCAGGTTTCTCGCGTGTTTTATGTATAGTACAACGAGCCAAACAATATCCTATTACTTGATGTTGGTGTAATGAAAAGTTACACAAGGAATCTCGTGAAAGAAAGCGCCATTGTTGACAGCGACAGTGAGAATGAGCCAAAATAGATTGTTTCTAGTCGAGACAATCGTGTCTGAGTCAGGCCAGCATCAGTCTGATATCACAAGGTATGGATCACCTAACCTCGCCTCTTTTTCTAAGTCATTACAAATCCAGGTCTATGACGTAAACAACAACAGTGTGCAGCTGTGAGGAGAGCAGAGGACAGGACAGGAATCTGTCAATCCCCATTAGCACCAGTGGCTAACCAAGTGTGAAACTCTAATTGTGCTTCACCAGCTTGTCACTACTCAGGCATGTGCGTATGTATATATATGTGTGTGTGTGTGTGTGTGTTTTCCTGCTTGCCTCTCTAAGCAGATTTGTATACATCCATATATTTATTAAAGGCCCATTGCAGTCAGAAACGTGATTTCCTGTGTTTTATACATATTTCTACACTATGAGTTTGGAATAATACTGAAAATTATGATAATGCCCTTTTAGCGTAAGAGCTGTTTGAAAAGGCCGCTGGAAATTTCAGCTTTTTTGGTGGGATAGTTTTGGCCTGCCTGGTGTGATCACCTAGAGGTAAATTAGTTAATAGACCAATAAGAAAGAGAGTTCCAAACCGCTCTGCCAATAACAGCTCATTTTCAGTTTTCCCCTCCCCACTCCCAGACAGTCCTAGCAAAATTCTGGCTGGAGAATTTGCTCTTTGCTAAGAAGCTATTTTTGTTTCTTTTAGACCATTTTCATTTAAAACAATCCATGTAAGGTACTTCACTGTTACGCAGAAATGATTTAATATTGAGATAAAAAATGGCTGCCAATGGACCATTAAAAACAGTGATACATCCAGCTCCATGTAGTGTCTGTTGAGCAGGCAGAGACAGCCAAGCAGCAGCGAGACCGAGAGAGGGATATCCTTCACAGTCACCCTGTGGTCTGCACAGAATTAAACAGAACAGTATTTTATGGCTGCGTCCCAAAGGGCATCCTATTCTCTACATAGTGCACTACTTTTGAACAGAGCCCTGGGAATAGGGTGTGTATAATCAGAATAGGGTGTCATTTTGGGATGCACACTGTGTTTCAATGGTGGTCCCCCTAATGAGACATTCATCTGCCGGCAGTCGGCAGTGAGGAGGACAGGGGTGTGACAGAGAAACTAGACTAAAGCATTTTCACTGTGACGCTTGCCTGGCCCTATGGGAACACACATACACACACACAGAGACAGGCCCAGACCCTGGTGACACTAATGGATGTACATGGGCCTCTCTTACTCGCCTGGGATTACATACATCAGAGCAGGTCAGCCGGCAGTAGCAGACATTCATATTATTGAGTGGCAGACCGGCTACATTCAGATCATTGCTAAATCATTTTCTCCATTCAAAGCAAGAGTGCACTTTCACTTCCTGTCTGACTGACTGACCTGTGAGGACATACTGTATAACTACAAATGGTAACCCCCAGGGTACAAACATGTGTCGTACAAGTAACAACCTCTGCGACACAAAGAACAATCAATACTGTAGGTCTGTGTTGTTTTTGTAAAGAAAAACTCCAAAGAAAGCGTCAAGAACCGCATGATCAAAAGTAAACTATTCGGACTAGTAATATCTGCCTTTACTAAACGGACACAACTCCACAAGTGTGATTCCATGATGTGATTCAATAGCTCCAAATGAACCGCCTCGGCGCTGATGTCTCTCAACACTTCCGTCCTGGACAAATAACGGTTGATTTGACGCACGCAGTCTTCCCAAAAAGAACATTGAAATATGAACGTGTCATAAAAGTTGATATTCAATTCTTCCGAGGAACCGCTATGACATCAGCATGACTAGAACAGACTGAGAGCGTTGGTTGTATGACTGAGAAACATTGTCCTGMTGTCTTGGGGGGGGGGGGGGGGTAGTTAGAACACAAGCTAGCGACTGCCTGGCAGACGACCGGAGATAGAGAACAAGTCACTTCTCACAGAATAGTCTGCATGCTTCACCAGCCCACAGTGTTGAATAAGTGGCATTTTCCTCTTCTACACCCCAGCCTTTCCCATCGCTCTGAGGACTGGCCACTGCTACGTAATCATCTGCTGGGAAACTGGGACTCTCGTAGTACCACATACATATAAACGCGTGCATGAAAACAAAACACACACACACACAGAGACACACACATGTTCAACAGCTGCACACACAGACACACACGCAAAACACCACAGATACCACAACCAGTAAATGGTAATTATGGTGATCCCTTACAGTTATGCAAATCTCCATGTGGCACTGGAGCTGGGTGAAAGTAAAGGCCAGATATCTAGGTCACCAGCCTGGTAGGTCACTGTGTATTATCTTGTCCCATTTTCAACAATGGCCGGTCAAGTGAGCAACAATGGTCTGCCAGACGACAGCTGTCAACTAAACCGTAAAAGTCACTGAGACGATAGAAGGAAGTACAGAAAGGTTGAAAAATGACCGGAACATCAAAGGACAACAATATAACTGGTTGTTTTTCCTCCGTTTTCACCGTAGTGTCCCTTTAAGACAGCTGCCAGAGGGGGTCTCTCTGGGTCACAAATCTGTAAAGCAATGGTAACAAACTGATCTTACAATTAGATCAAGTATAATCCATGGTAAAAAAAATGTTTTAAAGGAACACCAGGGCAGGGTACACAAACAACAATCCACAATAGGAGATACACACACATTTTTGGGGCGCCCTCTCAGAATGAGTGCAGATGCCATAGGGTAGGTCAGGGACTTGTTATCTACTTGAGGAGATGAACAATAGTCTGCTCAGACTGAATAAACATACCTAGAAAGTGTGTCACAGCGAGAAGAGCACCACTACACAGACAATAAAAGCATTAGTCATTCATTGTTAGTCGTTAGCATTGTATTCATTGGACTGAGAAGTAAAAGTGCCGCGTGTTTTTGTGTGTGTTTGGGTGTGTGTGTGTGTGTGTGTTTCTGTGTGTGTGTGTCTGGAAAGTGAAAGTGGCGAGTGTTTGGTTGTGTGAGTTTGTTTGTGTTGAAGGGGGGCACTGGGTACACTATGAATGAATTAAGCTTGTCTGACAAGGCGACAGAGTGGGAGGGAAGTAGGGTAAGACATGGGTGGGAATGTTTTTGCAGTAATGCAATTGTTTGGCTTGATTATTAACGTCTCAAATACATGACAGATGCAACAAGAAAATCTCCAGGGAATATTACAATTATAACAATGACAATTTCGAGAAAATGGAGTACGCTAGATATTGGTGTCGACACATTAAACGAAATACACATTTGATTTGCACCCTTGCATTTTGAGAAATCGTATCAAGCGTGACATTTCGCATGTGAAATAACAGCAAACGCATGATTTCATTTCGATCAACTGACCAAATCTACTCAAATACCAAACTTGAGTTATGTGCGTAGGCTCTTTACACAACTGCATTACATATTGTCTAACGCTCTGCTCTGCTCTGCTCCCTCTCTCTCTCTCTCTCCCGTTACAACGAATACAAGAATTTGTGGAAAACCTTCAGTGAAGTTAAAAATAAAAAAAATAAAAAAAGATTGTCACGCGCATAGCGGAACACACATTTGGGGTGCTGTAGAGTGCGCCTTGGGTTGACTATCATTTGATAAACAGCCATAACCTACAAAGGAACAATTGATGCCATCGCAAGTCTAACATTGTTGACAACTGTCCACCTAACCAACCACACTGATGCACAGACTGATGTACAGGGCTGTAGGACCAATACACAGACTCCCGATGTGTCCCAAAGCTAGCTATAGGCTACACCTGTTCTGAGTAATATACCACATTTCTGTATCACATAAGAAGTAACCTAAATACTGCTACTGGTTCCATATATAGGCTATACAACATGCAATTTAATTGGCTCCGGCAATTTAATGAACACAATGATTCGTTTTTTGATAGCCTAAAGCCAACATCTATCCTACGTTCGCACGAATAAACTCCGGAATGAACGACAGCGTCATACGACTCTCATTCTGCCTTTGGGATGTTTTGGCATAAAAACATTATTTACTTAACTAACCTGCAGTGTACGGTGCGCAATACAATGGATGCGCGCTCTCTCTTCCAGGTTCTTGCAGTAGAGTGCTATTTTTCCCCGGTGCGTATTTTTTTAGTTGGAACCGCGTCCGTCCGTTGAGCTTCCACTTGCCTCTGCTGCTTGACTGGTCCTCTCCTCCTCTCGCAAGATAGCGCGCGAGCCGCAGTACTCTTCAAGCGCGCACACTGCAGCGCCGCTGCGGACGGATGGGGGTGGCCTCGAGCGCTGGACCAATTTGACAAAATACGTTTCCAAATTCCAAATCTGTCTCCAGTTTCTTTCAACATCACAGATGGAGAACAGCTGTAAGGGGTAAAGGATCATTGTCATGTGTGTGCGTACTGGTAGCGAAGTCAGGTGCAGGAGAGCAGAGATTTGTGAACAGGCGCACACTTTATTGAGGCAAAAGTGCAAAACGCGCAAAACAGTCACAAGAATTATGTTTAACAATAAACATCTTCGTGAAATACCACGGAAAAAACAAACCAGTCTGGCGCATCAACAAATAACACATAACACAAACAATCTTAAACAAAGACATGATGGGGAACAGAGGAATAAATACATGTAGATTGATTGGGGAATGAAAACCAGGTGTGCAGGGAACAAGACAAAACAAATGGATACATGAAAAATGGAGCGGCGATTGCTAGAAAGCCGGTGACGTCGACCGCCGAACGCCGCCCGAACAAGGAGAGGAGCCGACTTCGGCGGAAGTCGTGACAATCATACAGGCTAAAATAATTGTACATGCTGTGTTTTATAAATTATTCCCTGTTGCTATTGTATTAATCATCTTCTTGAAATGAGAGGGGTGAGTGAAAGGTTATTTACCATTTTAACCATTTATAAACAATTTATAATCCAACAAAGCAATTACTTTTTTGGATGTATGTGTAATGATGAATTATAATGGAGGGGCATAAACAAAAACAACATATTTACAGTATGCAATGTTTGCCTATTATCCGTCACCCTTCAGGCATAAACAGTAGGACTATACATTAGTGCCTCTATTTGCAGTATTTCTCAATTTAAAAAATACACAACATGTTGTCTTAAGTAAAAAAAAGTCGGAACTGCTGGGCAGGTCTGTCTCACTGTCTATGCAATTGGATAGAGAGCAATCACTGCAGCTGTTCACCCCATGTTACTGGGGATATACCAGAGATAAAGGGCTGTTCATATTGCAACCATACATCGGGCTCCCGAGTGGTGCAGCAGTCTAAGGTACTGCATCTCAGTGCTAGAGGTGTCCCTACAGACACCCTGGTTCGATTCCAGGCTGTATCACAAGCGGCCGTGATTGGGAGTCCAATAGGGCGGCGCACAATTGGCCCAGCGTCATCTGGGTTTGGCCGGAGTAGGCCGTCATTGTAAATAAGAATTTGTTCTTAACTGACTTGCCTAGTTTAAAAAAAGTATAATAATATTGAATGCCGGTTCACCAGTATGACCAAAATCATGAACCACTTTTTTTTGTTCAAGCCCTCAAGAACTGTTGACCACTAAAGATGAAAATAATCTGTTTGCATCTGCCATATTGTCTGTCCAATATCCAGACGACCTGTCCCTAGAGATTTCTATACAGTTAATCTGTTTCCGTAACGTGTTGAGGCCGGCAATTAAGGAGAATGAGAGGCTCAATTAAAGATATTGCAGAACAGCTGTATTTGAAGCACCACTTCCTTCTACCCAGTTTCCCTGATTTTTCGACAGCGATCAGTTTTTACCATCCCTGTAAATGTCGCTTCTGAGGAGAGGTCGTTTTCTAAACTAAAACTCATGAAGAACTGCCTAAGAAGCATTAGGCTCTCGGTCTAATATGTGCTGAGTAAGCTCCACTCATTGCACTGGCACCGTCATTGCCTTGACCACAGCATTTGTTCACCGATAACCGCTTATACTTTCAATCAGTTGCATTTTTTATTTTTCATGGTCTTTCAGTCAGATTCATGAAGCCCAAGATACAAACACTTAGCTTCCTAGTACATGGAAGAAGAAAAAAATGAATGACTTTTTGGAGGGTTACTGCGGGGGCTGCCCGGTACTCCAGTTTTCAGAACTCAGGATAAGACCCAGATACAGACAGCTAGAGTCACAGATGTTTATTGACCCAAACAGGGGGCAGGCAAAAGACAGGTCAAAGGCAGGCAGAGGTCTGTAATCCAGGGCAGAGTCAAAAAGGTACAGAACGGCAGGCAGGCTCGGGGTCAGGGCAGACAGAATGGTCAGAACCGGGGAAACTAGGGAACAGAACTTGAGCAAGCAGGGAGACAGGAAAACACGCTGGTAAGACCTGACAAGACGAACTGGCAACAGACAAACAGAGAACACAGGTATAAATGCACTGGGGATAATGAGGACGATGGGTGACACCTGGAGGGGGGTGGAGACGAGCACAAAGACAGGTGAAACAGATCCGGGTGTGACACCAGTGATTGCACTAATAACCATGATGAAGCAGTATCCTATGGGATGATCCCTTTCACATCTAAGGCGGCTCTGATGATCTGGTCATGTGACTCTTGAAAGAAGGACATTTCCTCTCAATTCAATCTGAAGCGAGTCAGTGAATCACTCAGGCACAGCCTCTCAGTGCATGTTGATGTTCCAACACATGCATTATCTCTGGTTTAGCACAAGAAGCCATTGGCAGCCTGCCATGGCGGAACCAAAGAATTAGAAGGATTCATTCTAATTCTTTGGATGGAACCAACCACATCATGCTAGACAGTCACTCTACTGGAAATGGTCACTGTCTGCACGCAAGTTACTATGGTGTAATGTTACTCTGTTTGGGAGGGATTAAATATTTCACTTCTGTGTTTGGAGACATTGGATCAGCATTCTTGTCCGGTCTTCTGTTAGTACCTTTCATGTAGGGAAGCTAATGATCCATCATGTATGACATTCCTGGGAGTGTGTAAACTTGTATTTTTATTAGCATTTTTGTATGTTCTCTATAGTTACGTTCTTGAAAATTTACCAATTCGGCCACTTGGAGGCCACTTGGGTACATTTCGTGAGGGACATCTGGGTGACTTCATACTAAATGTCATGTAGCTGGCTCATTCTTGAAGTTATCAGTCTGAAACTTTGCACATACACAGTTGCCCTCTTGTGGACACAATCTAAATTACCTTCAGCATCCTATCTGAATGTATGGCTTGTATTTTTCATGTCAAAGATGATGCAATAAAAATAGAAAATGTGTTTTTTGATTTGTGTTATCTTTTACCAGATCTATTGTGTTATGTTTTCCTAAATTCATTTCACATTTAGACAACTTCAAAGTGTTTCCTTTCAAATAATATCAAGAATATGCATATCCTTGCTTCAGGTCCTGAGCTACAGGCAGTTAGATTTGGGTATGTCATTTTAGGCGGAAATTGAAAAGAAGGGTCTGATCCTTAAGAGGCTTAAATAAGCCTGATTTGGCAAAAAGACAACACCCTTAATTTTGCTTCTAACTACCACACACTGGGAAAACCCGCAAGCTGCCTTACTGTGAGTTAGCCAAATTTAGATTTTTGGGTTATGTTGAGAACTGGAGCATGTAATAATAAAGAAATAACGACTTATAACAAAAAGTGGCAAAAAGACAACACTTCCCTTTGATTTTGGGTTGCATCCACCACATACAAGCTGTCTGGCTGTAATATAGAGAACTAGAGCGTGTAATAATGAAATAAGGATGACGAAATTAGAACAATAGTGACATTTCCACTTTATCTCCAAGGAACAGAAGTAACTGATCCAACATTTGAGAAATAGGGCCGGATTAAAGTCAGAATACATGGGAAATGATCTCTATGCGCCACTTGTCTTCGAACCATCCCACTGCTGTTCAGATTTGGATACAGAAAAGCATTATTGGTCCAACAAAGGGCAATCTGATTTGCTATTGTATGAAAAAAATGTAGAAAAACACAGATAATCAATAAAAAGCACAATAACAGGATTTCAGAATGCATACATACCATGAACTACTCGATAAAGTGTAGCAGTCAGTGTATCCAGTCCTCCTCTCCTGTACCCTGCAATCCTGTTCAGTTGTAAGGGACCATGGAAATTACTGGCCTATAATTAAGGCCTTTTGTTATTACTTAATTAAGTCATATTCTTTCTATGGACTAGAATGGGATGGTCGATCTAGTAATTATATTTCTATGTCTTCAGTCCTGTCCTCCTACATCTGTCATGTTTTGTCTTTGATCATCATGTCTTGTCCCTGTGCTTCCCTCTGCTGGTCTTATTAGGTTCTTTCCCTCTTTCTATCCCTCTCTCTCCCCCTTCCTCTCTCCCTCTCTCGCTCTCTCTCTCTATCGTTCCGTTCCTGCTCCCAGCTGTTTCTCATTCTCCTAACGACCTCATTTACTCTTTCACACCTGTCCCCTATTTTGCCCTCTGATTATTTCTCCCTCTGTTTCCGCTTCTGTCCTTGTCGGATTCTTGTTTGATGTTTGCTGTTCTGTGTCCTTGTTCCGCCCTGTCTTTTTGCCTTCTTCAGATGCTGCGTGTGAGCAGGTGTCTATGTCAGCTACGGCCTGTGCCTTCCTGAAGCGACCTGCAGTYTGTGGTCGCGTCTCCAGTCGTTCCTCTCTACTGACGAGAGGATTTCAGTTTCCTGTTTTGGATTTACCTATGATAATTTCCAGGAGAATCATTGTTTGTTTAAGCCTGGAATAAAGACTCTGTTTCTTTAAGTCGCTTTTGGGTCCTCATTCACCAGCATAACAACATCCTCCTATACACTGCAGCCCTTATGCTCTTTACGAGTAGTAAGGGGCCTGGGGACTCCTGCTACTGTATGCGTCTCATAAAAATATATTTTCTATTGACTTGAATGGGGATGCCCATTGTAGTAATTATTGTCTATTTCTTCAGTCCTACACCTGCAGCCCTACTTATTATCAGTTGTAATGGACCATGGTATCCATGCTATGTTTTCCATAGAAATGTAATTACCACAATTACTATCATTATATTTCTATTGACTTAAATGGGGATGCCCATTCTAGTAAATCTATTTCTGTCTTCAGTACTGCTCCTATACCCTGCAGCCCCGCTCATTATCAGTTGTAAGGGACTCCGCCCAGTACCACGTTAGAAAATACTGCAATTATCCTCCCCCTCCTCTCCTCTCAGACTGCCTGCAGATACGTCTGTGGATCATCTCAGTCCGAGTAAAATGTTCACTTAATTTCCTCCTGGATGCAAGTTATCTGGAAAACACTCAAAGGACTATTACTGTAGGAGTTCATGTATAGAGTATGGGTAGCTATATGGATGAATGGCCCTCTAGCATGAGCCTACCTGACCTCATTGTTGAGATATAAAGGCAGGCGTAACAATGTAGGTCCTGTTCATGTCTGGCCCTGGGCTCCAACCAGAGGACCCTCTGAAGAACGACACGTCATATTCAAGCCCCATCCATATAACACAGACTCAGAAAAGCCCCGAAAAACAGACATGTACCTTACTCATCATTCGTTCGATGACGCTAAATTAAACATGTATCATGAATCTGGTGCATGCAAGCTGAGAGAGCGCAGGCTTCATCACAAGCCAGGAGCCGGGTCTGTTTTCTGAATGAGTCAGTGTTTACCTGCCTTGTCACAACAACGAGCTAGGGAGAGATGAGCACAGAGACGCGAGACGCACTCACACAGAACCATCGTTGCCAAGGAAGCCGACCATGAAATAACCTGGCTGGGATTCTAATGAATGTGATCCTATCTGAATGATGATTATATAACTACATCAGAACCACAGATCAAAGGGCTGAACTGAGGCCCAAACACACATCAAAACACAAGTATAATGTCAGTATCTAATGTCGGTGAGCTGACATTATACTGTATACTCGCCGGTGTTAACTTTAGAGTTTTGACATGCACCTCAACATGAAGGCTGGCGGATACACCACCCTACTGCTTAATGTTGAAACCGTAGACAAATAACTCCCTTATTTAGGCTTCTGACAAGGTATAGAAGGGCCTATAGTCCCATATACTTAGTGTTGCCAATTGTTCCGTCATTGTCAAGCCGTAGAATATGCAGTATATTCCTGTGGGACCAATGATGGTGTATATAAATATCAACGTCTATGTATGGGACTAGGCTGAGAGAGAAGGCTGAAATAGCCTACTGTATAAGCGACATCCTCTATCTAAAACAACTCATCCCCCCCGATCCACTATTCACTTCAACACCAATTAAGAGCTAAAGAGCCAGGATATTCACTTCGGCTGAATCCCAGGGATAATTGAGTGCCAGTGACACCCCAAGCGTAAAAACAACATTACATAAGTGTTCAGATGGAAGGGAGTGAGAACACCAAAATCCTTATCTAAATACACATCAAAGATGTGTTCTCAAAACCAATAGGAAAAATGGCGAGTACCATTAATGTGGTTCTGTAATTCCATTTCAATGAAAGCACCGCCTGCCGTTACTGTCTGACATGTCTGTAGCTGTTATCTTCGTGACTGATTATTTCTAAACCCAATTGTTGTACGTTCCCAGAGGAAAGGTAATGACTACAGCAACATTAGCAGAGCTGTTGGTACATAGAGCAATCTAGTTGTATCTTATAGGAGCCTAGATATGAGATTTCTCATCATATGTAATGATTCATGTTAATACATTATGGGGGTGGGGGGGTGTGTTCTGACACAAGTACGGACTTTGCTGTGCCTCCATGCGTGTACGCAGGTGCTGGAGAGGAGAGCTGTGGCCGCCCAGTGTTAATGCTCTAGGGATGGGGGGAATGTGATCCATCACAGGGTAGCAGGTACCTCTGTCTTGGTTACCCAGGTGTCTGAGCGTCTGAACAGAGACTTGCACAGTCATCTCATCTCACCTTCTCCTTTTGGTTGCATGCGTGACACAGCTGGCTCAGGAAAACACCTTCACACACATACGCACGCACACACACACAGGCAACAGCTGGCGGCTTCTCATGTGTGTCGATAGTTATATAAGTGTGAATATATAAATATGAATCCCCCATAAGCTCAGTAGAATCCCAGTAAATTGAACACCCAGGGTGAACGCTTAGGCCTCTGCATTTGCAGTGTATTTACATTGCAGTGGAATTTATAAGTGGTTGTGAATGTGCGTGTGTGCACGTGTCGTCCGCGTGAAGACATTGTTAAACAAACGCTAACGAAAACACAACCAGAACACACCCTTCCTCCTCGATGAACAAGTTGTCCCGTGAATTGAAAAAACAGCAGCACTCAAAAGATAACGATCGTAATAACGAGGCAAGAAGAGACAGTGTTTCAGTGGCGCATTTTAATTACACAACACACACACTCCAGACCTGAAATCATTCAAATACTTTAAGCGTTTGCTTCAGCTTGCCTGGAGTGCCAGTTGGACGGGGTTTGTCGAATTATTCTATTGGTTCCATTGCATCAGGCAAGCTCAATCAAGCACAGCTAAAGTATGCGATAGTGTTTGAACCCAGGTCTGATGGAAAACAGCACATTGGAGATGGGAAAGTGCTCATGATAACCTGTTATGAGTGGCTCTATAACATCTATAACATCTAAAACATTGCTCATGCGGATAAATGATGAAAGAATCTAAATTACACTGAGCAAAAGAAAATCTAAAAATCTAAGCAAAAAACAGCATTAGATTCAAATCTCCTCGAAAGCTAAAATAATACAGAATTGCAAGGCTTCATTCTTGTTCATTCGGGAGCATTTTCAATCTTAATGCATTTTCAAACTATACCCAACAAAAATATAAACGCAACATGTAAAGTGTTGGTCCCATGTTTTATGAGCTGAAATAAAAGATCCCAGAAATCTTCTACATGCACAAAAAGCATATTATCTTTCAGATGTTGTGCACAAATAGTTTTACATCCCTGTTAGTGAGTATTTCTCCTTTGCCAAGATAATTCATCCATCTGGCAGGTGTGGCATATCAAGAAGCTGATTAAACAGCATGATCATTACATAGGTGCACCTTGTGCTGGGGACAATACGAGTTTCTTTTACACAACACCACAGATGTCTCAAGTTTTGAGGGAGCATGCAGTCGGCATGCTGACTGCAGGAATGTCAACCAGAGCTATTGCCAGAGAACTGAATGTTAATTTCTCTACCTTAAGCCGCCTCCAACATTGTTTTAGAGAATTCATTAGTACGTCCTCACAACCGCAAACCATGTGTAACCACACCAACCCAGGACTTCCACATCTGGCATCTTCATCTGCGGGAGAAATTCTTCATCTGCAGAAGAAATTCTGCACAAACGGTCTGTTATTTAATCAGGCAAGTCAGTCATGAACAAATTCTTATATACAATGACAGCCCCCCCCGTGCCAAACCCGAACAATTGTCTGCCGCCCTATGGGACTCCCAATCACAGTCAGATGTGATACAGCCCAGATTCGAACCAGGGACTGTAGTGACACCTCTTGCACTGAGATGCAGTGCCTTAGACCGCTGTGCCACTCAGGAGGCAGGCATAAGCTAAGGACAACAAAAACAATTGCATTTTAGCAGATGTTATTGCGGGTGTAGCGAAATGCTTGTATAAGCGCCATCCTCTATCTAAACGACTCATTCCCCCGATCCACTTCAACACCAATTAAGAGCTATTGAGCCAGGATATTCACTTCGGCTGAATCCCAGGGATAATTGAGTGCCAGTGACACCCCAAGCGTAAAAACAACATTACATAAGTGTTCAGATGGAAGGGAGTGAGAACACCGCGTCTGTCAAAATCCAAATCTAAATACACATCAAAGATGTGTTCTCAAAACCAATAGGAAAAATGTCGAGTACCATTGATATGGTACTGTAATTCCATTTCAATGAAAGCACCGCCTGCCGTTACTGTCTGGCATGTCTGTAGCTGTTATCTTCGTGAGTCATTATTTCCAAACCCAATTACGGTCCTAGAGGAAAAGTAATGACTACAGCAACTGTAGCAGAGCTGTTGGTGTGTAGAGCAATCGAGTTTGAATGCACAGATAGAACGTGATGAGATACTGAAGGCCCATTGCCGTGCCATTCATCTGCCTCCATCACCTTATGTTTCAGCATGACAATGAATGGCCCCATGCCACAAGTATCTGTACTGTAATTCCTGGATCTGTAATTCCTGGAAGCTGAAAATGTCCCAGTTGTCCTGCATACCCACCAGACATGTCATCCATTGAGCATGTTTGGGATGCTCTGGATCGATGTGTATGACAGCGTGTTCCAGTTCCCGCTAATATCCAGCAACTACGCACAGCCATTTAAGAGGAGTGGGACAACATTCCACAGGCCACAATCAACAGCCTGAACAACTCCATGTGAAGGAGCATGAGGCAAATGGTGGTCACACCAGACAAGGACTGGTTATCTGATCCACATACCTACTTTTCAATTTAAAGATATCTGTGACCAACAGATGCATATCTATATTCCCAGTCATGTGAAATCCATAGATTAGGACCTAATGAATTTGTTTCAATTGACTGATTTCCTTATATGAACTGTAACTATTTGACATTGTTGCATGATGTGTTTATATATTTTTTCAGTGTATAATTACAATTTTATAATAGTAATACACATAGTCAAGTCATTATTCTAATGATGCATTCTTAAAATCACACAGAGGAGTGAACATTTTACAGCTTATACAATACATAAGCTATCCATCCTGATTAGACCTCTGGGCTTTAAAGCAGCAGTATGTACAAGCTAGCCAGGTCTGTGACTAAAATGTTTCTCAAAATATAAATGTAATATAAATATAAATATAAATGTTCTACAGTATATGTCCAAAATTACACCCTGATGTACAGTTGAAGTCGGAAGTTTACATACACTTAGTCATTAAAACTCGTTTTTGAACCACTCCACAAATTTCTTGTTAACAAACTATAGTTTTGGCAAGTCGGTTAGGACATCTACTTTGTGCATGACACAAGTCATTTTTCCAACAATTGTTTACTGTCAGATTATTTCAATTATAATTCACAGTATCACAATTACAGTGGGTCAGAAGTTTACATAAACTAAGTTGACTGGGCCTTTTAACAGCTCGGAAAATTCAAGAAAATTATGACATGGCTTTAGAAGCTTCTGATAGGCTAATTGACATAATTGGAGTCAATTGGAGGTGTACCTGTGGATGTATTTCAAGGCCTACCTTCAAACGCAGTGCCTCTTTGCTTGACATCATGGGAAAATCAAAAGAAATCAGCCAAGACCTCAGAAAAAAATTGTGGACCACCACAAGTCTGGTTCATCCTTGGGAGCAATTTCCAAGCGCCTGAAGGTACCACGTTCATCTGTACAAACAATAGTACGCAGGTATAAACACAATGGGACCACGCAGCCGTCATACCGCTCAGGAAGGAGACGCGTTCTGTCTCCTAGAGATGAACATACTTTGGTACGAAAAGTGCAAATCAATCCCAGAACAACACCTTGTGAAGATGCTGGAGGAAACAGGTACAAAAGTATCTATATCCACAGTAAAATGAGTCCTATATCGACATAACCTGAAAGGCCGCTCAGCAAGGAAGAAGCCACTGCTCCAAAACCGCCATAAAAAAAGCCAGACTATGGTTTGCAACTGCACATTGGGACAAAGATCGTACTTTTTGGAGAAATGTCCTCTGGTCTGATGAAACAAAAATAGAATTGTTTGGCCATAACATCGTTATGTTTGGAGGAAAAAGGGGGAGGCTTGCATGCCGAAGAACACAATTCCAACCGTGAAGCACAGGGGTGGCAGCATCATGTTGTGGGGGTGCTTTGTTGCAGGAGGGACTGGTGCACTTCACAAAATAGATGGCATCATGAGGTAGGAAAATTATGTGTATATATTGAAGCAACATCTCAAGACATCACTCAGGAAGCTAAAGCTTGGTCACAAATGGCTCTTCCAAATGGACAATGACCCCATGCATACTTCCAAAGTTGTGACAAAATGGCTTAAGGACTACAAAGTCACAAAACAGATGGCATCATGAGAAGGAATATTATGTGGATATATTGAAGCAACATCTCAAGACATCAGTCAGGAAGTTACAGTTTGGTCAATAACCCCTTGCATACTTTCAAAGTTGTGGAAAATGGCTTAAGGACAACAAAGTCAAGGTATTGGAGTAACCATCACAAAGCCCTGACCTCAGTCCTATAGAAAATGTGTGGGCAAAACTGAAAAAGCGTGTGTGAGCAAGGAGGCCTACAAACCTGACTCAGTTACACCAGCTCTGTCAGGAGGAATGAGCCAAAATTCACCCAACTTATTGTGGGAAGCTTGTGGAAGGCTACCCGAAACGTTTGACCCAAGTTAAACAATTGAAAGGCAATGCTACCAAATACTAATTGAGTGTATGTAAACGTCTGACCCACTGGGAATGTGATGAAATAAATAAATGCTGAAATACATAATTCTCTCTACTATTATTCTGACATTTCACATTCTTAAAATAAAGTGGTGATCCTAACTGACCTAAGACAGGGAATTTTTACTAGGATTAAATGTCAGGAATTGGGAAAAACTGAGTTTAAATGTATTTGGCTAAGGTGTATGTAAACTTCCGACTTCAACTGTATGTACCAATATCACCGCCAACAATGAAACGATCAAATCAAGGATCACTAGCTGCATTGGTGTTAAAACGTGCAAGATACAGAAATGTCAAGTGACCCGCCATTATAATAACTCAAGTGATTTTTGAGTCAATTTCATTCTTTCTCTGAGCCGTTCGTTCAAGTAAAACCTTGATACCAACCATTAGACATGACAAGCTAGTGATTTTCAATGTTTGTTTACATTACATTCTTGTTGTGTAAAATGTCTGTTTACGGGCCTGTTGAAATTGAGTTATTGATCGGTGGTAGATTGGGTTCAAGTAGAAAGTTAAACCCATTTCAATCAAAAAAAACATCCCAGTTATTTTTTCTATGAAAATAGAAATAAATACAGCGTGAGGATATACTGGCTGTCGTAGCCTCATAGAGGTGCGTGCTTCAGTGTATAGGTGAGTACAGTTTTAGGTGAAGGTAGTGTTATGTTTGGTGGTCAAGCATCACCCCAGACCCACCTACAGCTTGCAGTTGAAGATGGGCACACCATCGTACATGTCATGTTTGAGCTTAGCTCACGTTTCCAGCTTTTGGACGGGGCTCTTGTCCCTGGTGAGTATCCTGGCAGATTTCTGCAGCTTCTCCAGTTTCCTGTCCAGGTAGTGGAGGCCCTTGGCCTGCAGCATTTCAGTTTCTCACCACGGCTCTCGTCCAGGGTGATGTTCTCGTTCATATAGGGGTTGAAGCGCAAGCACGAGTCGGGAGAAAGGAGGGCGTCCAGCATGACGTGGACCTCTGGGAGAGAGCGATGGAGTGAGGCGAAGTATAATCAAGTTATTGGTGCATCTAGTTAAGTATTAGTTATTGTAAGTGGAAAAATGAGTCGTGGGAGAGAACGGCATGTTGGACCACTGGAGACAATAGAGGAGGGGGGGGGGGGGGGGGGGGTTAGAGTGAGGGCACACGTATGTATGTGGATGTGTATTTACAGGCACACAAACACACACATGGATGCACATACAAACACACCACATTGGACATTGGTTGAAAATACAGTATAAACATTCAACCCCATAACAAATAACCCCAATAGTCACGTGTAAACAGTCTGAAGTCAAAAGAGCTGGAGAGAGTCACGAGATCAAGCTAGACAAACCCATTCTGTCAGCAACATTGACAGGATCGCGTGATTTCAGACGGGCTAACATTTAGCGGCAAGGATCTGGGAGCTCTAACAGTGTCAGAAGCAGGGTTATTCAGGGTGCAGACGCCTGAGGAGACGTTGTTTCTCAATGGGTGTGTGTGTGTGTGTGTGTGTGTGTGTGTGTGTGTGTGTGTGTGTGTGTGTGTGTGTGTGTTGGTGTGTGTGGTGTTGTGTGTGTGTGTTGTGTGTGTGTGTGTGGGTGTGTGTGTGTGTGTGTGTGTGTGTGTGTGTGGTGGTGTGTGTGTGGTGTGTGTGTGCGTGTTAGGGGAGGTGTTTCTCAGAGTATATTCAGTCATGGATGTGTTAAATGGCGTGGTCTTTAGCGGAGAAACAGCACGACACACACACACATAGTCATAATAGGCCTAGATGTGCCTGAAGGAGCTGGTCCAATAAGTAACAGCAGCTGTTTGTGTCAATGTTCCAGAGAAATGTGAGAGAGGTTGAGGTGAATCTTAGTTCAGGAGCTAAGACACGGGTTCCATTATAGCTACTACACGTCTGGGGGCTGTTTTATCACTACATCTAACGGTTCTACTACTTTTCTCAATAAGATCGGAAACAAAGGAAGTCGGTGGTTGCAGTTTAAACAAGCCTGACGGAGGGCCACAGCCCAGCAAATACTTCAACAGCTGTTTGTGTCACCTTTAAGTTCCACAGAGAAGTGAATGAGGTGAGCCTTCGATCAGGGGCTGAAACGTGTTGGGTTATAGTATGTAATAACTGCATGATTGATTTGAGTCTGTTCCACACACTTTTAAGTAACATATCTAGATGCTGTGTATTCAGGGTTCAACACAATGGGGAAGGGGATACCGAGTAAGTTGTACAACTGAATGCCTTCAAATGAAATGTGTCTTCTGCAGAGAGGTGCGGGGGGGGGGGGTGCCTTAATCAACATCCACATCTTCAGCGCCGGAAACAGGGGTGTAAGTGCCTTGCTCAGGGGCAGAACAACAGATTCTTAACTTGTCCGCTCGGGGATTCGAACCAGCAACCTTTTGGTTACTGGCCCAAGACTAGTCTACCTGCCTAGTGGTTAGCTGCTCGGTATAATATAATTATGACCACAAGCTCGCTAAGACGACAGAAGAGGGAGTGTTTTTTTAGTGTTTCGTTTTTCAGTGACCTCATTACAATACACACTCCACCCTAGCGATACGTGATCAATTCCAGCATGCACATTATGGCGTGCTCCTACTGCACGGCAAACAACATTTATTATTTCACAATTTACATTTTAGATTAGGTCTGCTGTGCCGCTGCTGTGCTACTGCTGCTGCTCTCCGCATGGTGCTCCTGTAGTTTGGATTCATCTCTTCTCCCCTCCTCCCGCCCCTCTCTAATCAGACAGGTTATTTATACCCACCAGATTAACACACTTAAAACCCAGATTTCCTATTTTCCTTCTCAAAAACGCTGCCCCCACCACAGCACTCGCTGCGACCTCCTCGTCCGCTCTCAACGTGTCAGATGGTGTGGCTTTCGGTCTGTGTTGACGTGCACGCAGACAAGGGAGGTTTCGAGTGTTTGTTTACTGTGTCGTGCAGCCGGTTGGTTTACAGCGACTGCCAAGTAGATCCGAAGACATCCAGGGGCTGTGTTTATGCATGTTTCACTCTAATCGCCGACTTCGTTCCATCCTGGAGCAAATGTGGTGAGAATCAAAGTGATCATTAGACCATATTTACACTGGGGGTGTGTTGCTGAGGTGATGTCAAAATGTCAGTATTCGTGGAAACCGGCCACTAGGGACAACAGTGAGCATTTTTACCTTCAAGTAGGTTTCGGGGATGGCGTTGTGGATGGGGATGGCGGATGGGCGTAAGCATCTGGTTGGAAAGGTTGCATGTTTGAATCCAGCGATAGAACGTCTTTTAAATATTTCTGTTTTAAGCCTATCCTTAACCCTTGCCTTAACTATTCTGAGTTAATGCCTGACCTGAAGAATTCGTAGTTAATGCCTAAACTTAACCCCTAACCTTAAAATGCCGAGTTAATGCCTAAACTGAACCTTAAACACTTTGAAATTTGTCATTTGGAACAACTTTGAAATTTGACGTTTGAGAAACAGTCTAATTCTGAAATTATGTGGCTGCTCTCAGAAATCTAACATGCTTTTTAGTTCAGGACTAGGCTTAATCTGTGTCTAGGAAACTGGACCAAAAAGTACAATGGCCCAGACAGGTGTCAAGTTACCCTCTGTGTCTGTGGCAGAGGTGATGACATTGGGGAGCTTGGTCTTGAGGCTGGTGTTGTTCTTGCCGGCCGTCTCCACGCGACCCCGTACCCAGGGATACCACACACTGCACAGGCGTGTTGGGCCACAGGCACTTACATTCATGGCTAGCTAACGCTGTGGGGTTGTTGATATGAGAGAGAGAGAGAGAGAGAGAGAGAGAGAGAGAGAGAGAGAGAGAGAGAGAGATTCGACATACCAATTAGGATCTGGCTAAAAATACCTGAAATAGTTATAGAACTCATTGCCCTTTATGGTTGTGAGGTCTGTGGTCTGCTCACCAACCAAGAATTCACAAAATGTGATAAATACCAAATTGATACTTCATGCAGAATTCTGCAAAAATATCCTCTGTGTATGACGCAGAACACCAAACAATGCATGCAGAGCAGAATTAGGCCGATACCCACTAATTATCCAAATCCAGAAAAGAGCGGTTAGATTCTACAATCATCTAAAAGGAAGCGATTCCCAAACTTTCCATAACAAAGCCATCACCTACAGAGAGATGAACCTGGAGAAGAGTCCCCTAAGCAAGCTGGTCCTGGGGCTCTGTTCACAAACACAAAAACAGACCCCACAGAGCCCCACGACAGCAACACAATTAGACCCAACCAAATCATGAGAAAACAAAAAGATAATTAACAAAAAAACAGAGCAAACTAGAATGCTACTTGGCCCTAAACAGAGAGTACACAGTGGCAGAATACCTGACCCAAACTTAAAGAAAGCTTTGCCTATGTACAGACTCAGCATAGCCTTGCTATTGAGAAAGGTGGCCATAGGCAGACCTGGCTCTCAGGAGAAGACTATGTGAACATTGCCCACAAAATGAGGTGGAAACTGAGCTGCACCTCCTAACCTCCTGCCAAATGTATGATAATATTAGAGACACATATTTCCCTCAGATGACACAGATCCACAAAGAATTCGAAAACAATCCCAATTTTGATAAACTCCCATATCTACTGGGTGGAATACCACAGTGTTCATCACAGCAGCAAGATTTGTGACCTGTTACCACAAGAAAAGGGCAACCAGTGAAGAACAAACACCATTGCAAATACAACCCATATTGTATGTTTATTTATTTTCCCTTTTGTACATTCACTATTTGCACATCGTTACAACACTGTATATATACATAATATGACATTTGAAATGTCTTTATTCGTTTGGTACTTCTGTGAGTGTAATGTTTACTGTTAATTGTTATTGTTTATTTCACTTTTGCTTATTATCTACTTCACTTGCTTTGGCAGTGTTAACACATGTTTGTTCCATGCCAATAAAGCCCGTTGAATTGAATTGAGAGAGGGAGTGGTAGAGGCCGAGATATGTTATGGCTACAGTTATGTTGCAGCGACCAGCGGCATTTAGCATTTATTCAAAATCGATGTAATTAAATGTCCCAAAAAAAGTATTGTTTGGAAAGTAAGAAAGGCAAAAGATCAAAACTTAAAATGATTCGAGAACATCTGCCAAAATGAACAAAATGGAACAGATCACTACTGTAGTTGTGGTACAGCTTGTAGGATACAGCTCCACCACCAGCTACGCTGTAGTTGCTTTACCCCCTTGCCTATTCATTGTGTCTGACTGGCTTTGATATCAAGAAGCCACCCAGGAGCAATTTGGTGAAGATCCATAGACTACCCAGGGCAATGGGGGAGTAAGTAGGGAAGAAGGCTGAAGGAGGGGAGGTGGCTGTTGAATAGGCATGAGGCTGGGGGACCCGAGGGAGGCTGGAGGGGTTGCTGGCTACAGGATCAAACACTGAGGGCCAGTCCTCATTAGGGCAGCCAGGCTGGGGGGGTGGGAGCTCTAGGGCCCGGGGTGTCTAGGGACTCTCGGGGGAGTGGGTGGTGTGTATGTGTGTGTGTGTGTCTCTTTGCGTGTTTGTAAATGTAGGTATATGTTTTTCTGTGTGTGTGTGTGTGTGTGTGAGAGACACCTGTGGGTGTGAATGCATTTCTCTGTGTGTATATGTGTGATACACTTGGGTGTGCAGTGTGCGTGTATGTATGCAATTATGTGTGTGAGTGCGGGTGGGAAAGTCAGGGGTAGTGGGGCCTTCTCCCGCTCTGTCCCCATTGCCAATCCTGAGACCTATATCTCTCCATACCACTCAAGTACCCATATAGGATAATGAGAAAGAGGGTCCCTGTTTAATGTAACAATGTCAGAGAGCATGCCATGATGGGGAATATCAGGGAGGGCTGCATCCTAGCCTACCAACCACCAAGCCAGGTCTGTTAATCATCCAGGGAGCTGGACTGAGGAATTGTATCATTGCCTCAATGTTTCCCCCCAAAAAAGTAAGAAGAAAAGAAAGAAAGAGGGAATTGGATGTGGGAGCATGATTGGGACCCTGGCGGCTGAGCGAAAGAGAGATAGAAGAGCCCTGTGGATGGAATTATTAGAGGCACATTGACAGTGCCGACACCAAGTGTGATTGTTGGCTCTGAATATCACAGCCCTCTCAAATGGAAAGTAAAAGTGTAAATGACATTGAGGGATTGGAGGACTTGCAAGACAGGTGAAAAAAGCTCCCCCAAAAATATGTTGCATAAGCTAATATGGTTGCATGGGTTAGTGGTTCAAAATGGAAAACAATAGAACTTTTAATAAAAAAATGTTCTTCGATTTTGACAACGGTGAAGTTTCGGGGTCATGTTAGTTCATGACGTCTCATAAAGAGCTATTCTCGAGGTTGGAGAGAAAACAATCTCTCACGAGTTGGCACGTAGCCTAGCGGTTAGAGAGGCGACCCAGCAACCGTAGGGTTTCCAGTTTGAATCTAGCCCGAACCATGAAAAACAGCCCCAGTCCATTATTCCTCCTCCACCAAACTTTACAGTTGGCACTATGCATTGGTCTCCTGGCATCTGCCAAACCCAGGTTCGTCCGTCAGACTGCCAGATGGTGAAGCGTGATTCATCACTCCAGAGTACGCATTTCCACTGCTCCAGACTCCAATGGCGGCGAGCTTTATACCACTCCAGCCAATGCTTGGCATTGTGTGGCTTGTGTGCAGCTGCTCGGCCATGGAAAGCCATTTCATGAAGCTCCCGCTGAACAGTTCTTGTGCTGACGTTGCTTCCAGAGACAGTATGGAACTCGGTAGTGAGTGTTGCAACCGAGGACATACGATTTTCACGCACTTCAGCACTCGCCGGTCCCGTTCTGTGAGCTTGTGTGGCCTACCTGTCACGTTCCTGACCTTATTTCTTCTGTTTAGTCTTTGTTTAGTTGGTCAGGACATGAGCTGGGTGGGTATATTCTATGTTTTGTGTTTCATTGGTTTAGGTGTGTCTTATTGGCCTGATATGGTTCTCAATCAGAGGCAGGTGTTTTACGTTGTCTCTGATTGGGAACCATATTAAGGTAGGCTGTTTTCACTGTTTGTTTGTGGGTGACAGTCCTATCTGGTGCAGAACACAAAGACAGTCTCGGTTTTCACATTTATTATTTAGTATTTTGTATAGTGTTCACGTTATCGTCTCTTTGTTATTAAACATGTTGAACACTAGCCGCGCTGCATTTTGGTCCTCTCCTTCATCAACGGAAGAAAACCGTTACACTACCACTTCGCGGCTGAGCCATTGTTGCTCCTAGACGTTTCTATGTCACAATAACAGCAGATACAGTTGACCGGGGCAGCTCTAGCAGGGCAGAAATTTGACGAACTGACTTGTTGGAAAGGTGGCATCCTATGATGGTGCCACGTTGAAAGTCACTGAGCTCTTCAGTAAGGCCATTCCACTGCCAATGTTTGACTATGGAGATTACATGGCTGTGTGCTCGATTTTATACACCTGTCAGCAACGGGTGTGGCTGAAATAGACTTATCCACTAATTTGAAGGTGTGTCCACATGCAGTACCAGTCAAAAGTTTGGACACACCTACTCATTCAAGGATTTTTCTTTATTTGTACTATTTTCTACATTGTAGAATAATAGTGAAGACATCAAAACGATGAAATAACACATATGGAATCATGCACTCCCGAGTGGCGCAGCAGTCTAAGGCACTGCATCTCAATTCTAGAGGTGTCACTACAGACACTGGTTTGATTCCAAGCTGTATCACAACTGGCTGTGATTGGGTGTCCCATAGGGGTTGGCTGGGGTAGTCAGTCATTGTAAATTAGAATTTGTTCTTAACTGTCTTGCCTAGTTAAATAAAGGTAAAATAAAAACTTGGTAGACCCAGACCTGGTTTCAAATACTATTTAAAAAATGTCACGTGGCCTACGGCCTACTTTGAGCTTTTTATTTTTCCAGGCTGGAGTGCCAGGTCGGCGGGGATTGCTGTTTTGGGAAATTTCTATTGGTTCATTGCGACAGGCAAGCTCAATAAAGCAAGTTTAAAGTCTTTGAAATGATTTCAAACAATATTTGAACCCAGGTCTGCCATACAAATAGCGAGCTCTCATCTCGGTGACTTACATGCTGACTAAACCGCTTGCCTTACTTGCACGAGCGTTGCAAAATAAATGTACACATACATTTTATTCAATCATTTAATCCAAACTGCTCGCGTGCGTCAACGAGCGTCTGCGTTGCCAGGTGCTAAGATAGAACTTGCTTCTATTTTTGAAGCGTGACGCGCTGCATGTTCCACCTCTCCCATTTCCTCATTGGTTTTTAGGAGCATATACGCACGTGGGTGATTGAAAGATGAACTGAGGTCCACACTCCAGTCCAGTTGGTGGTGGTAAAGCACCTTAAAGTTGTTTGCTAACCGCCATATAAAGTCCAAAGAAGAAGACTGAAGGAGGAGAGATTACCAGAAACTAACTAGGTTTACCCTTTTATTTGTGGATTAATTGTCACAGTAGAGGACCTTTTTTATATCCCAGGACAAATTAGCTAGCAACAGCAAGCTAGCAAAATTTCCATGAATGTTTAATGCATTTTGACCTATCCTCAAATGAATATAGTTGGTTCAGAATTCGTTTTGTTATTTCAACCTGCGTGTCCTGATCGCGTCTGGTGCGGGTGGACAAAACCAACATGCGCGCGAAGCCGCACGCGGACGCTCGCTTGCGCCCGGTCTAGTCAGCATTCAAGACCAAAGAGTCACACAGAAAGAACAAAAAGCCATCGCCATCTCACCGTCCGCTTCCACAAAAAACCTAGAGGAAGTGCTGAGCTGGCAAGGCCACGTCATTCAGCGCCAGAGGGCCCGTCGTCTGGTCGGGCAGTTCCTGAAATTAATCACAGAAGGAATGTGTGTGTGTGTGTGTGTATGTGGGTGTGTGGTGTGTGTGTGTGTTGTGTGTGTGTGTGTGTGTGTGTGTGTGTGTGTGGTGTGTGTGTGTGTGTGTGTGTGTGTGTGTGTGTGGTGTGTGTGTGTGTGTGTGTGTGTGTGTGTGGTGTGTGTGTGTGTGTGTGTGTGTGCGTGTAAGATGTGTGTGTGTGTGCTGGATTTCCTGCAAACGGATAATTAGTGGGAAGAGATAATGCTGCAGCCAGCAGCAATAGATAACGTTTGGCCAACCCCAGCTGGTACAAAACAGCTCTGTACCTTCTTACCACTTACACCACTGGGAGGGACTCCATTTTACGGTCCGGACCTAGTAGCTGTGGCAGCTTCTTTTCCTTGATAGCTAGGGGCCAGTTGTCAGTTCTCAATGAGCACAATGCCTTCCACTCATAACCAGTGTGGCACACACATTCTCCCACCAAACCGGGAGTAGAATGATACAACTTGTCTCAATGACTCTGCACCTGTTTAGGGGGATTTAATAGCCAATGGAGAAGAGAGGCGACGCCTTGAAGCGCATTCTGTGACAAGGGACACCCTATTCCATACATAGTGCACGACATTATACCAGAGCCCTATGAGTAGGTCACTATGAAAGGAACTGTCCAGTGTCCTGTGAAGATCAGTTGGTAGAGCATGGTGCTTACAATGCCATTGATGTTGGTTTGATTCCCACTGCGGACCGGTGAGAAAATGTATGCGCTCACTACTGTAAGTCGATCTGGATGAAAACATATGGTAAAACATTAGAAAAATGGATTGGTTGCCATTTGGGACGCATCCAGTCTGACGACTATGAAGAGGCTCCGTGGTGCTATTGGATTTGGACGGAAGAACTGGCTTCCAAAGACTGGTTTTGTTCACTGTGGAACTTTTGGCATAATACATAATTTAGAATCTCATTTGCATAGATCCGTCATCCCTCTATCTATCTACAGCTGTCAGAGACAAATAAGCCTCCATGAGGGAGATGGAGCCGGGCCCCGCACCAATAGAAACCAGTTGGCAGACTTCTGACACCAACTGCGATCGTAGGCTCTGCAGCGCTGCTTGCGGTCTTTTGGGGCGCACACACAAGCACACACACACACACACACACACACATGCACACACAAACACTCTCAGTCCACTTTTCTTTCCCAGCTGACGCCATTGCCACACCGACGCGCTGCTTAAGGTCTTTGGGGGCCCTTTTCATCTGAGATCCATACTTGGAAAGCTTACTGTATATACTTTGACCATTGTCATGTTCTCACAGGAAGCATCTCTTCAGGCCGCGAGAGTCATTTGGACAGGAGGGTTAAAGTTAGAAACAATGATCTACTTAGGGGCCAAACTGTGGCAAATGAGCCGGGCCCACAGAAACCTGCCACACAAGCTGCCTGTCAAACTCAGCATGACACAGGTCAGGGTTCGCTTCCTTTCATAGGGATTTAGAGCTAATGCTACTCTCACTCGAATGCCTCTATCCCATGGCCAATGCCTGTATAGAAAGTGCTCTTACCACAAGTTAAAATGTCCTCCTTTGAATGAAAAGGTACAAACCCTCTTTATTGAGGTGATTTGACAGAGTTTAAACCCAGAGCCAAAGGCAAAACTGTAATTGAAATATTGAAGAAAGATTCAGGGCGGCAACTTAGCAACCCCTGCAAATTATAACTCCCAGAGCCAAAGGCAATGAATGTCTACAGTAGCCTCAACAGCATTCTGTAGGGTAGCACCACGGTGTAGCCAGAGGACAGATAGCTTCGGTCCTCCTCTGTGTACATTGACTTCAAAACTCATGGTTCATGGTTCTCACCCCCTTCCATAGACTTACACAGTAATTATGACAACTTCCGGAGGATGTCCTCCAACCTATCAGAGCACTTGCAGCATGAACTGACATGTTGTCCACCCAATCAAATGATCAGAGAATGAATCTAGTACTGAATGCATAAACTACAGCTTAGTCACCGCACATTTTTTCTCTCGACCTGTGTGCACCTACGTTGTAAACTGTATTTTCATAGGCTAGGTTGTAGCAACCTGTCACGGCCGATGCTGGAAGACCAAGGTGCAGCGTAGTGAGCGTACATTCTCTTTTATTTGAATAAATGTCGCCAACAAAACAACAAAACAAGAAACGACCGTGAAGCTTACAAGGGCAATAGTGACCCTAACAAAGACAACTACCCACCACGAAAGGAGGGAAAAAGGGCTACCTAAGTATGGTTCCCAATCAGAGACAACGATAGACAGCTGTCCCTGATTGAGAACCATACCCGGCCAAAACATAGAAACACAAAATCGTAGAAGTAAAGGACATAGAATGCCCACCCAAATCACACCCTGACCAAACCAAAAAGAGACATAAAAAAGTCTCTCTAAGGTCAGGGTGTGACACAACCTCATGATAGGTATAGGGAAAATGTGAGTATCATGTAGTAGCCTAAACCTATCGATGTTACATTGAACTGGGTGAATGGATGAATGAATGACAGTCATCCAATATGCTGTAATAGAAATAAGGCTCATTAAAAATAAGAACATCTTAAACGGCACCAACCGCCACTGATGTAGAACTACCTTTTTCAAATCAAAAGTCAAAAATACTTCCTCAGTATTGGGAGTATTGGGTGAGAGCACTACTGCAAGCCTAAACATACTTATTATGTGCACTGAGTGTATAACAAAAAGACACTATGATCCCTTATTGATGTCACCTGTTAAATCCATTTCAATAAGTGTAGATGAAGGGGAGGAGACAGGTTAAGAAGGATTTTTAAGCCTTGAGATAATTGTGTGTGTGTGTGCCATTCAGAGGGTGAATGGTGTTATGACGTGCCCCTTTTGGGTGAGGATCATAGCCCCCTCTCTCTCTCTCTCTCTCTCTCTCCCACCACAGGTTTATGACGGTCGTAAATACCGAAACTCCTTTCCCCACTCTGCCATAATGAAAGTTGAGAATCCCTTTGTTGCCACAGAGAAAGACTTTGGAGTACGGTAACCTCAAAAGGTTGAGTAATGTGGCAATATTTCTGTAATCCAACCAGTTTAAATTGTCCGTGGTTACTTAAAGAACAATCATGTCGAATTCCTTACTTATTTGTAAGGTAACTACCACAGCAGAACAACACAACTGTATCTCTGAAGGTGTATACTTCCCAGTTACCAGATTTACATCAACATGTTGTGAAACGCAAATGATCAAATGTGAAACTATTTGCGAGAAGATGAAATGTGATGTTAGCCTTCTAAATGAGAGAATGGTTTTTCATATAACTAGTCAGTGACCACAACCCCGTGAACACAGACATTTACATCGGTGTCATGGAACGCCACCTTTTCTACCTCCAGTATAAAAAACACTTCTGACTAAATTCACATTAGACCAGAAAACATGGAAGCTTTCGCTACATGTTGAAATAGTTGGCAACTCTACCAAAGAACAAGACTAGAGAACTTGGAGATCATTCCCACGTTGAAATGGTTAAGAAATCTACAAACTAAATAACAATTATTCAGGCTGCAGCTGTTTAAGTACTTTAGTCTGGTAAACGCAACCGGACGAGCGACCGAATGTTATTCTGATGTAAGGTACAACTCCGAAAGACTTTGATCTCTGGTGGACAAACCAGAGACTTTCCATCGACAATGTATCCAGCAGACGGACCGGCGATCGCAGAGAGGGACAACAAAGCCATACACTCGTAAATATGTAAATTGCAATTTCTTTTGGAATGAGCGGTTGTTCGTGTTCAAAGTATAAGCATTTTTATGAGTGTAGTGTATGTACGGGGGTCCACTCTGAGTTTCCCGCTCTTGAGCTGGCCCCACCCCTTTCCTTTGTCTACCAAGCCGTCATTTTGGCTTAGCCCACTAGGGACTTTTCAGTGTATCATGTCACTAACCAATGTATAACTATGGTGTGTGTATTTATGTAATTCTGTGATTGMTTAGTTAGTTAGTAAATAAATAATTAAGAGAATTTGTATATCGCTGATTCATGATTTATGATGCTAGGGTTCATGCAGATATCCAAGGGTTTGCGACATTCAGGAATGAGATTGATGAGGTAATAATACATTAATAGAAGATCGATAAGATATGAAAATATCTTAAAAGTTAATTCGGGAAATAGTGACTCTATAAACATTTTCCCTTGGTGCCCCGACTTCCTAGTTAATTAAAGTTACATGATTAGTTTAATCACGTAAGGAATAACTACACATTGAGAATTGATTTGATAATATAACAGTCTACACATTTAATGACAGCAAACGCCAAGACAATGGGCAAGACAAAATATTTAAGTGCCTTTGAACAGGGTATGCTACTAGGTGCCAGGGGCACCGGTTTGAGTGTGTGAAGAACTGCAATGCTGCTGGGTTTTTTACACTCAACAGTTTCCCATGTGCTTCCATTTAAGAAACATTTTTAACAGAATTGGCGGAATGAACACACCCCTGATCACACGTAAACACGGTTGACTTTTATAGCAGCCATGTTGTATTATTTCTGGCATCTATGCGCTCTCCTCCTCTCACCTTTTCCCTTTGCTTGTGGACGTCAATGCAGAACACATCATCTGTATGTAACCAGGCGAAAAAACCTTTCCAAGCTAACCCATATCATAACCACAGCCTACATCGTTGTCACCATAGCTAAAGTACCATCATAGTCAACATAGCTAATAGAACTAACATGTTAGTGAACCTGCTACAATCACGCAGTACAGTGTACAGTCAGTAAGCAGTTTAGCACTTACATCGGCGGGCCTGGGTGGCAATACATTAGAAAAACCAATAGCTTACCTTGACTTGGAAGAGTTCCAGTGTGGTGTTGGATAGTCCTAGCCAGCTTGCTAACATAGCATCCCTCTGTTTAAGCAGGTTGTTTGAGTAGGCTAAACTAGCTAGCTGCATTTGCTAGCTAAGTAAGTGAAACCGAAAGTTTAATTTCTTGCTTCTCCTTCATTTTGGAAGAAATGAATTAGTTCAAAACTGGTTAACTATTGTCTTTCTCCCTCTTTGAGTCAACTACTCACCACATTTTATGCACTGCAGTGCTATCTAGCTGTAGCGTTCAGTTCTAGATGAATTATCTGATACTTTGTTTGGGTGGACAACATGTCAGTTCATGCTGCAACTCCGATAGGCTGGAGGACGTCCTCTGGGAGTTGTCATAATTAGAGTGTATGTCAATGGAAGGGGGTGAGAACTATGAGCCTGCTAGGTTTTTTATTGAAGTCAATGTATACAGAGGAGGGTGGAAAATAGCTGTCCTCCGGCTACTCCATGGTGCTACCCTACAGAGTGCTGTTGAGGCTACTGTAGACCTTGACTGCAAAACAGTGTGTTTTAATCAATTATTTGGTTCGTATATTTAGTATAGTTTTATCTAAAAGAGATAGCCTTTTTTAATGTTTTACCATTTTTATTTGTATGAAATTCACTGAGAAAGATGGTCCTCCCCTTCCTCCTCCAAAGAGCCTCCACTGACTCAGTGTATACTTTGGTCTGCTGCTAAAAGAGTGTCACGTTCGTCATAAGGAATGGACCAAGGCGCAGCGTGCGTAGAGTTCCACATATTTAAATAAATAGAAACTCACCAAACAAAAACAAACAAGCACAAACGAAACGTGACGTTCTGGACTACTCACAGGCAGCTACACAAACACAAGATCCCACAAAGCAGAAAGGGGAAATGGCTGCCTAAATATGATCGCCAATCAGAGACACCGATAAACAGCTGCCTCTGATTGGGACCCATAACAGGCCAACATCGACATATAAACACCTAGATGACCCACCCTTAATCACACCCCGACCTAACCAACATAGAGAATAAAAACTCTCTATGGTCAGGGCGTGACAAAGAGTGCTTTCGTACTCATATACCTCCTGGGGCTAATCCCTCCGTGGGTGATGTGCTCTCTCCTTCAGGCATTAATGGCTGATTCACAAATCTGCTTCTTTCCTTTTGCTATGGTCTGACTAAAATGAGATTCCTACTAGCTAATTGGGCTCTACACTGCACCTGGGGGAGCATGTTTCTGCTAAAACCCCAGGAATTTAAACTGAATGATTTATGCACGTGTAAACAAGTTGCGGAATATAAGTTCCACTACCAGTAAGATGATGAAAGGATAGAATTAAAACAAGAAGCTACAATTTAAAGGATGGTTAGTTCCTACATACAGTACAATTCATTCTGCTACCATTACTGCCAAATGTTATTGGCTTATCTTCATTGTTCCACTAAGCCATTTTTAGAGGGGGCTTTAAATTGGAAAGGGGTGTGATTCAAATTGGAAAGGGCTGTTCTGCTATCTATCGTTGTGATCAGCAAAAGTCATTTCACGCATCAGTGTTTGTCAGCTCCTATTAGCAACTTCCTCCTCAATCTAAATGTGTGCCTCTGAGTTATCCCCGTCTCTCCCTCTTCAACTCTCTTTCCCTTTCTCTCAGCTATGCTCCAATAGTAGCCTTGTGTGAGGGCCAAGTTGAGCGGTCCCAACAGAGGGGGACACAGGGGACACTCTGGTCCAACGAGCTTGGTCCAGTACTTGTGTTCAACAGGGCATTCACTCTCCTCTCAGCTTCAGCTCCAGGTCAGCTGCTATTGTCTATATCCCAAAGGGCACCCTATTCCTGATATAGTGCACTACTTTTGACTCGAGCACTATGGGCCCAGGTCAAAGTAGTGGACCATAGGTAATAGGTTGCCATTTGGGAGGCAGCTCTGGTCATTAGAAGTTCCTATCAGAGCGTCCATCTCTGGCTTGGCCAGCCAAGAGGCTAAAGGGGCTTTTGGCCGAGCTGGAGCCCAGCGCTGCGGCCTTGATTTACCCACAAGGCCTTTGGAAGTGAGGATTATTTCCCTCTGAATGAGGTTTAATTGGGGAAAGGTTACATAAGTCACGGACCATCTGATGGATGCTACCCAGTGTGTCACAATAGCAGCTCTGTTTTAATGAGCTGATCATTCAGCCACCATTGTCATATTCGGCGATGCTGTCACGTGTATATTGAATGAGGTTTAGCGTGAGTCTTCCTCTTCAACCCAGGTTGTTATGCTCAAACAGACATAAATCACGTTCACTATGCAATCAAGTGAATTCATCTGTCCGTTCAACTCATCAATTGTCCAGATAAAATTGTATCTTAGCTATGTAATCGTGTGTATATCGAACAAGGTTTGCCAATACAAGGGTGTTTGTTCAAGAAGATGTACAACCTTCCTTCGTAAATAATGTCCATCCATCCGATCAAGTGAATAAATCTGTCCGTTCAATGAATGAATTGTCCGGATAACATATAATCCATATAGTCCCTGTCACCAATAAGGATGAGATAGACAGACAATGGTGTTAGTGTGATGACTGTCACGATGACTGTCACGGTCTAGGAGTGCCCAGGTCAGGACAGAGGTCTCCATGCCACATTATGTAATTGCACAGCCCGTTTTTTCTCTTTGACCTTTGACCCAAGAGGACAGAGGGGTACGAATGAGGTTCAAGTTGTCATCCCAGGCGGCGAATGGAGAGGGATTTTGGGACTCTGTGTGGGAGAGAAAGTTAGAGAGAGCCAACTATGCCCTCAGGCCAGGAAAAGCAATTGAGAGCTATTGCCATTGAGAGCCACCTTCCCCCCCTTCTCTCTCACACATGCCTTGATTCCCTCTTCCTCTTTCCCTTTCTCTTCTTCTCTCTCACACAACAACACACACACACACACACTGAATATTAAAGCACTCCTGCTGAGACCCCTGAGATTGGAGAGTGTGGCAGCAGTTGAAATTCGAAATGGGCGTGGCTTCTCCCTATGATATCTGATTGGTCTCTACCCACCATGTCATGAATAGGTCAATTGGCTACCTCATATTCCAATGGTAGATTTTCACCGTCTATCATAATAAGAAAAGCGAACAGATTTACCACAGCAATATATCGATCATTTCCCAGGTGAGACCAGTGCAAGTATAGGCATCAGTGGCTGAACGTGCGCGCGCATATGAATGCATTAACAAGCATGAGATTGATGGCCCGTCTTTAAAACAGCAGACTTAATGCAGAGATTTCTTTGAGGAAATCTCATTTGAGCCACCACAGAGAGAGTGCTGTTAGGTGCAGAGGCAGTACTGTGAGGGGTAAGGGGGTTAGGGAAGGAGGGATGGAGGGATAGAGAAAGGGATCGAGGGAGGCAGTCTTTCACACAGCAGTCAGTCAGTCAATGTAATAAGTGGACTGGCCTAATCCCTAAAGAAGTGTGTCAGCGCAATCAAGTGTGTGTGTGTGTTTGGTCGGTGTTGTTGTTGTTGTTGTGTGTGTGTGTGTGTGTGTGTGTGTGTGTGTGTGTGTGTGTGTGTGTGTGTGTGTGTGTGTGTGTGTGTGTGTGTGTGTGTGTGTGTGTGTGTGTGTGTGGTGTGTGTTGTGTGTGTGTGTGTCGGGGTTGTGTTGTGTGCATGTGTGTGTGTGTGTGTGTATATATATACACGAGAGGAGAAAGAGAGAGGGAGAAAATGTATGTGTGAATGTGGATAATAACCAAGTGAATGTGTGTACCAGGGGACAGCGCAACACCGTCTATACGGGAATAAGAGGATACAGTAGATGGATAGTAGCCCGCTTGAAAAGTTCCCTCTTCCTCCAGGCGCAGCACTAAATACTTAAAGGTCCAATACAGCCGTTTTTATCTCAATATCATATCTACAGTCTACAGTCAATCACGGATTACAAAAAGAAAACCAGCCCTGTCGCGGACATCGATGTCTTGCTCCCAGACAAATTAACAACTTCTTTGCTCACTTTGAGGACAATACAGTGCCACTGACACGGCCCGCTACCAAAGCCTGTGGGCTCTCCTTCTCCGTGGCCAACGTGTGTAAAACGTGTTAACCCTCACAAGGCTGCCGGTCCTGACGGCATCCCTAGCCGCGTCCTCAGAGCATGCGCAGACCAGCTGGCTGGTGTGTTTACGGACGTATTCAATCAATCCCTATCCCAGTCTGCTGTCTCCACATGCTTCAAGATGGCCACCACTATCGCCCCGTAGCACTCACTTCTGTCATCATGAAGTGCTTTGAGAGACTAGTCAAGGACCATATCACCTCCACCCTACCTGACACCCTAGACCCAATCCAATTTGCTTACCACCCCAATAGGTCCACTGACGATGCAATCACCATCACACTGCACAGTGCCCTATCCCATCTGGACAAGAGGAATACCTATGTAAGAATGCTGTTTATTGACTACAGCTCAGCATTTAACACCATAATACCCTCCAAACTCGTCATTAAGCTTGAGAACCTGGGTCCCAACCCCGCCCTGTGCAACTGGGTCCTGGACTTTCTGACGGGCCGCCCCCAGGTGGTGAAGGTAGGAATCTCCACCCCGCTGATCCTCAACACTGGGGCCCCACAAGGGTGCGTTCTCAGCCCTCTCCTGTACTCCCTGTTCACCCAGGGAGTACAGGAAAATAACCTCTCACTCAACGTCAACAAAACAAAGGAGATGATCGTGGACTTCAGGAAACAGCAGAGGGAGCACCCCCCTATCAACATCGACGGGACAGTAGTGGAGAAGGTGGAAAGTTTTAAGCTCCTCGGCGTACACATCACGGACAAACTGAAATGGTCCACCCACACAGACAGCGTGGTGAAGAAGGCGCAACAGCGCCTCCTCAACCTCAGGAGGCTGAAGAAATTTGGCTTGTCACCTAAAACACTCACAAACTTTTACAGATGCACAATCATCCTGTCGGGCTGTATCCCCGCCTGGTACGGCGGTATGCACAACACGTCACCGGGGGCAAACTACCTGCCCTCCAGGACACCTACATCACCCGATGTCACATGAAGGCCAAAAGATCATCAAGGACATGATAAAATAATTTATAAGGTTACAGATAATTATTAAATAATTCTACCCGCAAACATAACCATTAGGGGGTATGGGTTATAAGGAATAATAAAAATATTAAACATAATGGACTGGGGAAGAGAGGAATGTGTGCCTAAAGAAAACTCAGAACAATTAAACTGTGTTTGAACCGACCCGGCTAGAACTCTGAGAAATGACGATAGGACAGGGAGTACCCCTCCAGGTTTCCCTAATTGGGGGGGGGGGGGGGGGGGGGGGGGGGGGGGGGGGGGGGGGGGGGGGGGGGGGGGGGGGGGGGGGGGGGGGGGGGGGTGGAACTGTCGGCTGGGTAGTGATAAACTGTGGTGAGAATTCTGGAGAAGAATATTTGTATATGAACTGCAGAGCTCTCGTGAATAAACTTGGATTTGACTATTGTGAGCTGGGAATTCTGTCTGTTTCATTTAAACCAGAACTTTACAGATTCTGGGTTGCGGACACATTAGAATAATTGAAATTTATGAACATTGATAACAAAATTCCATATCAGGACAACAACCACCCGAGCCACTGCCTGTTCACCCCGCTATCATCCAGAAGGCGAGGTCAGCACAGGTGCATCAAAAGCTGGGACCGAGAGACTGAAAAACAGCTTCTATCTCAAGGCCATCAGACTGTTAAACAGCCATCACTAACATAGAGAGGCTGCTGCCAACATACAGACTCAAATCTCTGGCCACTTTAATAAAATTGACTTTATTTTATTTTAATATAATTATTTTTTATTTCGCCATAATTTAACCAGGTAGGCCAGTTGAGAAGAAGTTCTCAATTACAATTGTGACCTGGCCAAGATAAAGCAAAGCAGTGCGTCAAACACAACAACACAGAGATACACATGGGATAAACAAACATACAGTCAATAACACAATAGAAAACTCTGTGTACAGTGTGTGCAAATGTAGTAAGGTTAGGGAGGTAAGGCAATAAATAGGCCATAGTGGCGAAATAATTACAATTTAGCATTAACACTGGAGTGATAGATGTGCAGATGATGATGTGCAAGTAGAGATACAGGGGTGTAAAATAACCAAAAAAAGAACAATATGGGGATGAGGTAGTTGGGTGGGCTATTTACAGATGGGACCTTAATAAAGGTATCACTAGTCACTAGGCACTTTAATAATGTTTAAATATTATATTACTCATCTCATATGTATATACTGTATTCTATAATATATATATTTATTTGTACATATTCTTATTCATCCCTTTACATTGTGTGTATGAGGTAGTTGTTGTGAATTTGTTAGATTACTTGTTAGATATTACTGCATTGTCGAAACGAGAAGCACAAGCATTTCGCTACACTCGCATTAACATCTGCTAACCATGTGTACGTGACCAATAAAATGTTATTTGATTTGATTTCGGGGTAACAATTAAGTACCTTACTGTGATTGTTTTCAATTAAAATGGTCAAAAACTTTTAAAAAGCTTAAGTTCTTAGCAAAGGGCAATTTCTAAAGCAAGAATTTTGCTAGGACTGTCTGGGAGTGGTCTGAGTGGGGTGGAGAAAACAGAGAGAGGTTTGGAACTCTCTTTCTTATTGGTCTATTAACTCATTTACTGCATGGTGATGTCACCATGGATGGCCAAAACTCCGTCCCACCGAAACAGGCTGAAATTTCAGGTGGTCTTTTGAAACAGCTCTTACACTAAAATTCTTTTTTACAATTTCATAGTATTATTCCAACCTCATATATAGGTTGTGTGGAAATATAAATAAAACACAGGAAAATCATATTTTGGACTGCACTGGGCCTTTAACACAGGAGGAGAGCTGGCCCTGAGAAGGAGAGGAGATGAGGCAGACTGAGCTGAAAGCACCAATAACAGCACCCTTTCTGGCCAATGAGAACAACACGAAAAGGGGTGAAGAAGACAACTCCATCAAGTTTACTAGCAATACTTGACAATAGCCCACATTTTTTATATTTGTTGGAATTTTATGGAAGATTTTGATTACTCACACCAACAAACACCCTCTCTGAGAGTTATGAGTTCTCTGTATAGGAACAAGCCTCTCCTCCCCTATCCATGTGAGTGACAGTGATGGTGTGTACTCAAAGTACTGAGGTGACAGCCTCCATTCCTGTGAGGGGTCTTTCTGTTTGGGACGGCGCCATGTGGGAGGCTCTCAGTCCCTTGCTTTGATCCCTGGGCTCTGAGGTCTTTCTCTGTCAAAGACTGGAGGAGGTGGGCACAAACATGTGGTTGTGTGTGTGCTGTGATCCCAGGGTTCTGAGGCATCTGTCAAAGACTGAAGGAGGAGATGGGCACACACAAACATGCCCCATTCCTGCCCACCGCCAAGGGAGACGCCATGGCAACCAACGCAAGGAGAATCACAGGGCCTTTTCCATGCATGCCATTCCCTGGCTGGCATCCCTGGCATCCTTTGACAATTTCTGAAGTCTTATATCTCTATGGTCTTCAGAGCGGAGATAATACAGGATTTAATGTGGAAAAGGCTCCTCACTCCTTCTCCTCTCCTTCTTTCTTTCTTCACCTTCTTTCATTCTTTCTTTCTCTGTCTCAGAGGCATTCTCTCAAAGGTTGTGGTGACAAGTGGTGTGCTCTGATAGTGTTGTAGCTACTCTGCTTCAAAGTTATTGCTCCCAGTCACAGTGTCGTTCTCCTATGTTGTTTACCACAGTTCCAGAATCAGAATTCTGCCCGAGTTTACAATTTCCACCATTCCAGGCGTGTTGAATCTGAAACTGGAAATACATTATAAGGGACAATCAAAACGTTCTTCAAAACAGCTGTTTGATAATTCCACAATTCCAGCGTTCGTTCAGCACACGGACATGGCCGTGTCCTGGCACTTCCGAAACAGAAAGGTGATTGTTGCGGAGTTGGGAGTCAATGGAATACTCTGTGGGTAGGGCGACTTATGGAAAAGGGCGAGATGACTCCCTCGCTGGGGAATCCTGAGGTCACACACAAAGACGGCACCTTATGCTCCACTGACGCTTTGTTTGGACCGGTGCCCCTTTCAGAAAAACACCCACTCAACCAACAGAAGGGTGTTGACTGCTGGTGGGGCTTTCATATATTGCTTATTGGACTTGAGAAGTTATGAAATTGTGAAAGACTTTATGGAATTGCGAAAATTTGTCATGATTTTATTGCTCCATGCTAACTCCAATCTAGCCTCACTACTTAAATACATCAGTGGAGGTTGGTGAAGGGAGGACGGCTCATAACGGAGCAAATGGAATGGCATCAAACACATGGAAACCATGTGTTTGATGTATTTAATGCCATTCCACTTACTCCGCTCCTGCCATTACCACGAGCCCATCCTCCCCAATTAAGGTGCAACCAACCTCCTGGGAAATACATACAGTTGAAGTCGTAAGTTTACGTACACCTTAGCCAAATTACATTTAAACTCAGTTTCACAATTCCTGACATTTAATCTTAGTATAAATTCCCTGTCTTAGGTCCGTTAGGATCACCACTTTATTTTAAGAATGTGAAATGTCAGAATAATAGTAGAGAGAATTATTTATTTCAGCTTTTATTTATTTCATCACATTCCCAGTGGGTCAGAGGTTTACATACACTCAATTAGTATTTGGTAGCATTGCCTTTAAATTGTTTAACTTGGATCAAACATTTCGGGTAGCCTTGCACAAGCTTCCCACAATACGTTGGGTGAATTTTGTCCCATTCCTCCTGACAGAGCTGGTGTAACTGAGTCAGGTTTGTAGGCCTCCTTGCTCGCACACGTTTTTTCAGTTCTGCCCACACATTTTCTATAGGATTGAGGTCAGGGCTTTCTGATGGCCACTCCAATACCTTGACTTTGTAGTCCTTAAGCCATTTTGTCACAACTTTGGAAGTATGCATGGGGTCATTGTCCATTTGGAAGACCCATTTGTGACCAAGCTTTAGCTTCCTGAGTGATGTCTTGAGATGTTGCTTCAATATATCCACATCATTTTCCTACCTCATGATGCCATCTATTTTGTGAAGTGCACCAGTCCCTCCTGCAACAAAGCACCCCAACAACATGATGCTTTCACCCCTGTGCTTCACGGTTGGGATGGAGTTCTTCGGCTTGCAAGCCTCCCCCTTTTCCCTCCAAACATAACGATGGTCATTATGGCCAAACAGTTCTATTTTTGTTTCATCAGACCAGAGGAATTTCTCCAAAAAGTACGATCTTTGTCCCCATGTGCAGTTGCAAACCGTAGTCTGGCTTTTTTTATGGCGGTTTTGGAGCAGTGGCTTCTTCCTTGCTGAGCGGCCTTTCAGGTTATGTCGATATAGGACTCGTTTTGCTGTGGATATAGATACTTTTGTACCTCTTTCCTCCAGCGTCTTCACAAGGTCCTTTGCTGTTGTTCTGGGATTGATTTGCACTTTTCGTACCAAAGTATGTTCATCTCTAGGAAACAGAATGCGTCTCCTTCCTGAGCGGTATGATGGCTGCGTGGTCCCATGGTGTTTATACTTGCATACTATAGTTTGTACAGATGAACGTGGTACCTTCAGGCATTTGGAAATTGCTCCCAAGGATGAACCAGACTTGTGGTGGTCTACAATTTCTTTTCTGAGGTCTTGGCTGATTTATTTAAATTTTCCCATGATGTCAAGCAAAGAGGCACTGAGTTTGAAGGTAGGCCTTGAAATACATCCACAAATTATGTCCCCCAATCACAGTTTTATGTCCCCCAATTATGTCCCCCAATCACAGCCAGATGTGATGCAGTTAAGTACTTCGCTCCGCAGGTAGTATAACTTTTCATTACATTTCATTATAGTACAACGGTTTGATTTGTCTGATCTTAGCAATTTCTTCTTAGCTAGCTACATAGTCGTCTTTGTATCAAAGACAATTGCGTAATTATCGTAATTCGTCGCCCTAACGTAGTCAACACTGCTATCTGGCCAGCGGCTAGCCAGCTAGCAAACGCCCACCGTCTACCGAATAGCAGCACTGTAGAAACTATTACATTCAACGGAACGACTTGATTGGTGTAGTGTTAGCTAGCTACATAGTTGTCTTTGCTGTCTTCGTATCCACAATTGTGTAGTTCAGAGCGTGTAGTTTTAGAGTGATTATCTTAATTTACCGAGGCTAGCTAGCCAGCTACTTGTCGTCCTTAACGTAGGAAACACTGCTAGCCAGCCAACAGCCACAGCTAGCCAGCCAACAGCTAGCCAACGTCTACCGAATAGAACTCCCGCATTCAACAACCCGGTCGCATTCCGCTTCGCTCCACAGGTAGTATCACATTTCATTTCATTACAGTACAACGGTTTGATTTGTTTGATCGTAGCTAGCTACATAGCCGTCTTTGTATCAAAGATAATTGTGTAGTCTAGAGCGATTTCTAGGTTAGCTAGCCAGCTTTTTTCGCCCTTTTAACGTAACTTAACGTAATCAACACTGCTAGCTAGCCAGCTAGCCACCGAATAGCAGCACTGTAGAAACTATTACACTCAACGGAACGACTTGATTAGTGTAGTGTTAGCTAGCTACATAGTTGTCTTTGCTGTCTTGTATCTAAGATAACTGTGGAGTCTAGAGTAATTTCGGTTTTCTAGGTTAGCTTTTTCTAAGTTAGCTTCTCTAGGTTAGCGATTTTCTAGGTTAGCTAGCCAGCTATTTTCGCCCTTTTAACGTAACTTAACGTAATCAACACTGCTAGCTAGCCAGCTAGCCACCGAATAGCAGCACTGTAGAAACTATTACATTCAACGGAACAACGGAACGACTTGATTAGTGTAGTGTTAGCTAGCTACATAGTTGTCTTTGCTGTCTTTGTATCTAAGACAACTGTGGAGTCTAGAGTAATTTCGGTTAGCTAGCCAGCTTTCAAACAAAGTCACAACGCAGGCACTGCTAGCTAGCCTACTTCAGCAGTACTGTATCATTTAATCATCTTAGTCAATAAGATTTTTTGCAACGTAGGCTTAACTTTCTGAACATTCGAGAGGTGTAGTCCACTTGTCATTTCAATATCCTTTGCATTAGCGTACCTCTTCAGTAGCCTGTCAACTATGTGTTTGTCTATCCCTGTTCTCTCTCTCTGCACAGACCATACAACCGCTTCACACCGCGTGGGCCGGGCCACCCAGCCTGGTGGTCCCAGCGCGCACGACCCACGTGGAGTCCTGGTCTCCGGTAGCCTCTGGAACTGCCGATCTGTGGCCAACAAGGCAGAGTTCATCTCAGCCTACGCTTCCCTCCAGTCCTCGACTTCTTGGCACTGACGGAAACATGGATCACCACAGATAACACTGCTACTCCTACTGCTCTCTCTTCGTCCGCCCACGTGTTCTCCCACACCCCGAGAGCTTCTGGTCAGCGTGGTGGTGGCACCGGGATCCTCATCTCTCCCAAGTGGTCATTCTCTCTTTCTCCCTTACCCATCTGTCTATCGCCTCCTTTGAATTCCATGCTGTCACAGTTACCAGCCCTTTCAAGCTTAACATCCTTATCATTTATCGCCCTCCAGGTTCCCTCGAGAGTTCATCAATGAGCTTGATGCCTTGATAAGCTCCTTTCCTGAGGACGGCTCACCTCTCACAGTTCTGGGCGACTTTAACCTCCCCAGTCTACCTTTGACTCATTCCTCTCTGCCTCCTTCTTTCCACTCCTCTCTTCTTTTGACCTCACCCTCTCACCTTCCCCCCCTACTCACAAGGCAGGCAATACGCTTGACCTCATCTTTACTAGATGCTGTTCTTCCACTAACCTCATTGCAACTCCCCTCCAAGTCTCCGACCACTACTTGTTCCTTTTCTCCTCTCGCTCTCATCCAACACTTCCCACACTGCCCCTACTCGGATGGTATCGCGCCGTCCCAACCTCCGTCTCTCTCCCCCGCTACTCTCTCCTCTTCCATCCATCATCTCTTCCCTCTGCTCAAACCTTCTCCAACCTATCTCCTGACTGCCTCCTCAACCCTCCTCTCCTCCCTTTCTGCATCCTTTGACTCTCTATGTCCCCTATCCTCCAGGCCGGCTCGGTCCTCCCCTCCCGCTCCGTGGCTCGACGACTCATTGCGAGCTCACAGAACAGGGCTCGGGCAGCCGAGCGGAAATGGAGGAAAACTCGCCTCCCTGCGGACCTGGCATCCTTTCACTCCCTCCTCTCTACATTTTCCTCCTCTGTCTCTGCTGCCAAAGCCACTTTCTACCACTCTAAATTCCAAGCATCTGCCTCTAACCCTAGGAAGCTCTTGCCACTTCTCCTCCCTCCTGAATCCTCCTCCTCCCCCCCCCTCCTCCCTCTCTGCAGATGACTTCGTCAACCATTTTGAAAAGAAGGTCGACGACATCCGATCCTCGTTTGCTAAGTCAAACGACACCGCTGGTTCTGCTCACACTGCCCTACCCTGTGCTCTGACCTCTTTCTCCCCTCTCTCTCCAGATGAAATCTCGCGTCTTGTGACGGCCGGCCGCCCAACAACCTGCCCGCTTGACCCTATCCCCTCCTCTCTTCTCCAGACTATTTCCGGAGACCTTCTCCCTTACCTCACCTCGCTCATCAACTCATCCCTGACCGCTGGCTACGTCCCTTCCGTCTTCAAGAGAGCGAGAGTTGCACCCCTTCTGAAGAAACCTACACTCGATCACTCCGATGTCAACAACTACAGACCAGTATCCCTTCTTTCTTTTCTCTCCAAAACTCTTGAACGTGCCGTCCTTGGCCAGCTCTCCTGCTATCTCTCTCAGAATGACCTTCTTGATCCAAATCAGTCAGGTTTCAAGACTAGTCATTCAACTGAGACTGCTCTTCTCTGTATCACGGAGGCGCTCCGCACTGCTAAAGCTAACTCTCCTCCTCTGCTCTCATCCTTCTAGACCTATCGGCTGCCTTCGATACTGTGAACCATCAGATCCTCCTCTCCACCCTCTCCGAGTTGGGCATCTCCGGCGCGGCCCACGCTTGGATTGCGTCCTACCTGACAGTCGCTCCTACCAGTGGGCGTGGCGAGAATCTGTCTCCTCACCACGCGTTCTCACCACTGGTGTCCCCCAGGGCTCTGTTCTGGGCCCTCTCCTGTTCTCGCTATACACCAAGTCACTTGGCTCTGTCATAACCTCACATGGTCTCTCCTATCATTGCTATGCAGACGACACACAATTAATCTTCTCCTTTCCCCCTCTGATGACCAGGTGGCGAATCGCATCTCTGCATGTCTGGCAGACATATCAGTGTGGATGACGGATCACCACCTCAAGCTGAACCTCGGCAAGACGGAGCTGCTCTTCTCCCGGGGAAGGACTGCCGTTCCATGATCTCGCCATCACGGTTGACAACTCCATTGTGTCCTCCTCCCAGAGCGCTAAGAACCTTGGCGTGATCCTGGACAACACCCTGTCGTTCTCAACTAACATCAAGGCGGTGGCCCGTTCCTGTAGGTTCATGCTCTACAACATCCGCAGAGTACGACCCTGCTCACACAGGAAGCGGCGCAGGTCCTAATCCAGGCACTTGTCATCTCCCGTCTGGATTACTGCAACTCGCTGTTGGCTGGGCTCCCGCCTGTGCCATTAAACCCCTACAACTCATCCAGAACGCCGCAGCCCGTCTGGTGTTCAACCTTCCCAAGTTCTCTCACGCACCCCGCTCCTCCGCTCCCTCCACTGGCTTCCAGTTGAAGCTCGCTCCGCTACAAGACCATGGTGCTTGCCTACGGAGCTGTGAGGGGAACGGCACCTCAGTACCTTCAGGCTCTGATCAGGCCCTACACCCAAACTAGGGCACTGCGGTCATCCACCTCTGGGCTGCTCGCCTCCCTACCACTGAGGAAGTACAGTTCCCGCGCAGCCCAGTCAAAACTGTTCGCTGCTGCTTGCGCCCCCAATGGTGGAACAAACTCCCTCACGACGCCAGGACAGCGGAGTCAATCACCACCTTCCGGAGACACCTGAAACCCACCTCTTTAAGGAATACCTAGGATAGGATAAAGTAATCCTTCTGACCCCCCCCCCCCCCTTAAAAGATTAGATGCACTATTGTAAATGGCTGTTTCCACTGGATGTCATAAGGTGAATGCACCAATTTGTAAGTCGCTCTGGATAAGAGCGTCTGCTAAATGACTTAAATGTAAATGTAAATGTAAATGTCAATTAGCCTATCAGAAGCTTCTAAAGCCATGACATAATTTTCTGGAATTTTCTAAGCTGTTTAAAGGCACAGTCAACTTAGTGCATGTAGATTCCTGACCCCCTGGAATTGTGATACAGTGAATTATAAGTGAAATATTCTGTCTGTAAACAATTGTTGGAAAATGACTTGTGTCATGCACAAAGTAGATGTCCTAAACAACTTGCTAAAACTCTAGTTTGTTAACAAGAAATTTGTGGAGTGGTTCAAAAACGAGTTTCAGGGACTCTAACCTAAGTGTATGTAACTTCCGACTTCAACTGTATATTAATCTTACTGAAAAACATCCTACATATGATGGAAGGTTCACATATTCACAGCTTGAATTTAAATGTACGTTTCATTTCAGTATCACTTTTCTTAGATCTTTTTTTGACAGCAGTAGTGGATGACAATTTAGTATTTAGTATTTTATTAGGATCCCCATTAGCTGTTACCAAGGCAGCAGATACTCTTCCAGGGGTCCAAACAGAGATAAAACATCACATCAAACAAAACATTGTGTATTTTACAAATGTACATTATTCCATTATTACGTTACAATGTAGCAATACTACATTGCATTACTAAGAATAATATGTGGCTGTTTTGAGCCCCACATTTTTAGCTTAAAAAATATATATATTTTTGCTTTCTTGCTTTTCTTTTGCTCCAAAATGCAGGTGTTTCAGCCTAGCTCAGTGCTTTCTGTGGTGGTGGGGCAGCCAGCAGAAAATACAGAGCGTAGGGGTTGGTAATTTTCTCTAGTTGCGTCGTGATTGGCTCAGTGTTCTGTCACTCATGGGGACACTACGTCACCGCCAAATCTATGGGTAGAGCTCGAAAATTCAAGCCCCTTGTGTGCTGCCATAAAGTTACATTAGAAGTGCCCATCCAAGAAGGCTCAAGGTCATTGGCCACAGATAAAATGAGGTCAAATCACGTTATATCTACAGTAGCTTTGATTGGACTGATCATGTCAACATCATACTTTAAAAATCTTAGCTAGCAGTTCTCATTATGAATCAAGTCGATAATCTACTGGCAAATGCTTTTTAATTATTGTCATATGAAGAGAATTTACAGATAAAACATATTGGTAGTCATTGACCATTGGAGATAAACATTACACAACAAGTTGGAAATTGTAAATTCAACAATGAGTGGTTTGGAAAGAATCAGTGGCTAACTGCAAGCATTGCAAAGCAATCACTAGCCTGCTATTCAGTGGAGTGGGTGTGTGGTCCCAAGTCTGGGTTTAAGGGTCTCTTTTACAAGCTTAAAATGATAAACATTTAACATTGGCCTTGCTGTCAATCCAGCATGATTTCTGCCACGCTCAAAACAACTGGAAACTCGGAACTGGGAAATCTGACTTCAGTGAGTTCAAGACAATTGGGAACACGGGAAAAAAATAGCTCCTACTGGGAAAATACCTTTTGAATGGTCATCCAATTCGAAATTGTAAGTTGGGAGCTCAGGTCCATTCTAGAGCTACGACCTGAAGATCACTGACGTTATCATGATTTGACCTTGAGAGTTCCAGGTTGTCTTGAAAGCACCATAAATCTAGAGAATGACAGAATTTGATGTCAAAGTCTGATGACAAAATTTGCCCACAAAGGACCGCCGCACCACCTTCCTGTTCAAGTGAGCAGAGCGCAACAAGGTGAGTCCAAAAATGTCTTGCATGCTGCTGCATAAAGTATGTAATATGCCAGGGAGATATGTATACTGTAGCTAAGAAAGTAATACTAAGTGTATGTTGTGTAGTAAGCTGTTAGTAGTCCATTACCCTAAGAATTTGGTCTATTTCCACCTCTTAATTTTGCCTATTGTTCTGACTTGGTGGTGCACATGTACCCTATAACCTGTTTTAGAGAAATGTAATCATATAATATTGTAAATTCATCGTCTGCTTATATGCCCCCTTTACTTTTCCTACGGTTCCGATTTGGTGTACAGGGAGAATACTGTAAGAACAGCCCATGTTCTGAATTCTATCGCTGTATATTTCAAAAGTGCTAAACAAATACTTATATTGACTACGTCCGTCCTAGCTTGCTCATTAACGTCTTAATCGAAATGATGGATTGCCTCTTATCCGCTTGTTGTCCCCTTATGCCATAGTTTGTACATCTCAATTGTTAGTAGAAACCACATTTGTTTAAGCAAGTCAACCATATCAGCTATGGTTTTTTAAAAGGCAGTAAATGAGGCTGAATGAACTGTTTGAAGGCCCTGCTGGTAGCCAGGTGTAGCAGTGGTAAGGTGTTGGGACTGCTGTTGGGACCCTGCTGTTGTGACATCTTTATGTAGGCCCTAACAGTTTGTGGGCACCGTTTGTCACCGTTATAGTGCAATTAATGTATTGTTTAGTGTTGTGTTGTGTTATCTTATGTAGTGGCTTTGTTGGCATGCATCGCCCCCCAACAACTGTTGTTTGCCCACCAAGATATACATGCTAAAATCACCACTGTGTATTTGTCTCTTAAAAGTCTGCGTTGTGAGGTGTTGTTTTAAATCAGATTTCACTGCTAGCTTGAGTTATCTGAGGTGGAAGAGAGTTCCATGTAGTCATGGCTCTATATCAACGACAAAGCCATCGATCACGTGACACCATTCATTACTATGTGAAGACTCAATAGCGCATTGAAGCCAAATGAAGTCAGTTAAGATGGTGTCTCATGGAGACATAACATGCGCAGTTTGAGCTACTCCAGGAAGTGACGTTGCAGGCTAGCTAAGTGCTGACCCCTCTCATTGAGTAACCCAAGTTGAAGGTCGACCGGGGTACTGCAGGCTGTCATTAGCAACTAAATTATCCTTATAACGTCTTCTGTGTGCGATTTGAAAATAATCAGTTCAAGGAAAAGTATTTGGAGCATTAGAAGCAATTATTGGCACCATGATTGTCTTCCGAAAAATGTTTTCTTTACACAAAGATTGACCGTGAAGATTGCCATTTTTCCATTCTCTATAAGGGGGTTCCTGTTTTCTGCTAACAATGCCTGCAGTACCGTGAAGAGGGGGAGTCAATCTGCCCTGCTCTATATAGTACTGTGCATTTCGTAGCCTCTGTTCTGGACTTGGGGACTGTATAGAGACCTCTGGTGGCCGTGGCATGTCTTGTGGGGTGTGTATGAGTGTCTGAGCTGTGTGTTAACCGACTGAACAGACAGTTCGGTACTTTCAACATGTCATTACCTCTCATAAAGACCAGTAAGAGATGCAGTCAATCTCTCCTCTACTTTGAACCAGGAGAGATTGATGTGCATGTTATTGATATTAGCCGTCCGTGTACATTTAAGGGTCAGACATTCTTCTCTGTTCTAGGCCAAAGGTAATTTGACTATATGTCCTTCTTTGCAGCACTTGACCATATAACTGGGCAGTAGTCCAGGTATGATCAAACCAGGGCCCTATAGGACTTGTTTGGTCGATTGTGATGTCAAGAAAGCAGAGCAAAGCTTTATCACGGACAGATCTCGCCCCATTATAGCAACCATTGAATCAATATGTTTTGACCATGTCAGCTTACAATCTAGGCTTAAACCAAGCAGTTGTCTCCTCAACTTGCTCAATCGCCACATTATTAATTACTAGATTTAGATGAGGTTTAGGGTTTAGTGAATGATTTGTCCCAAATACAATGCTTTTAGTTTGTTATATATTTAGGACTAACTTATTACTAGCCACCCATTCTAAAACTGACTATGGCTCTGTGTTAAGGGTTGCTGTCATTTCACTTGCTGTGGTAGCTGACGTGTATAATATTGAGTCTTCAGTGTACAGTCGTGGCCAAAGCTTTTGAGAATGACACAAATATTAATTTTCACAAAGTCTGCTGCCTCAGTTTGTATGATGGCAATTTGCATATACTCCAGAATGTTATGAAGAGTGATCAGATGAATTGCAATGATTTGCAAAGTCCCTCTTTGCCATGCAAATGAACTGAATCGCCAAAAAACATTTCCACTGCATTTCAGCCCTGCCACAAAAGGACCAGCTGACATCATGTCAGTGATTCTCTCGTTAACACAGGTGTGAGTGTTGACGAGGACAAGGCTGGAGATCACTCTGTCTTGCTGATTGAGTTCGAATAACAGACTGGAAGCTTCAAAAGGAGGGTGGTGCTTGGAATCATTGTTCTTCCTCTGTCAAGCATGGTTACCTGCAAGGATATTGCTTTGCACAAAAATGGCTTCACAGGCAAGGATATTGCTGCCAGTAAGATTGCACCTAAATCAACCATTTATTGGATCATCAAGAACTTCAAGGAGAGCGGTTCAATTGTTGTGAAGAAGGCTTCAGGGCGCCCAAGAAAGTCCAGCAAGCGCCAGGACCGTCTCCTAAAGTGGATTCAGCTGCAGGATCGGGGCACCACCAGTACAGAGCATGCTCAGGAATGGCAGCAGGCAGGTGTGAGTGCATCTGCACGCAGGTGTGAGTGCATCTGCACGCAGAGTGAGGCGAGACTTTTGGAGGATGGCCTGGTGTCAAGAAGGGCAGCAAACAAGCCACTTCTCTACAGGAAAAACATCAGGGACAGACTGATATTCTGCAAAAGGTACAGGGATTGGACTGCTGAGGACTGGGGTGAAGTCACTTTCTTTGATGAATCCCATTTCCGATTGTTTGGGGCATCCGGGAAAAAAGCTTGTCCGGAGAAGCCAAGGTGAGCACTACCATCAGTCCTGTGTCATGCCAACAGTAAAGCATCCTGAGACCATTCATGTGTGGGGTTGCTTCTCAGCCAAGGGAGTGAGCTCACTCACAATTTTGCCTAAGAACACAGCCATGAATAAAGAATGGTACCAAAACATCCTTCTCCTAACCATCCAGGAACAGTTTGGTGATGAACAATGCCTTTTCCAGCCTTTTCCAGCATGATGGAGCACCTTGCCATAAGGCAAAAGTGATAACTAAGTGGTTCGGGGAACAAAACATCGATATTTTGGGTCCATGGCCAGGAAACTCCCCAGACTTTAATCCCATTGAGAACTTGTGGTCAATCCTCAAGAGGCGGGTGGACAAACAAAACCCCACAAATTCTGACAAACTCCAAGCATTGATTATGCAAGAATGGGCTGCCATCAGTCAGGATGTGGCCCAGAAGTTAATTGACAGCATGCCAGGGCGGATTGCAGAGGTCTTGAAAAAGAAGGGTCAACACTGCAAATATTGACTCTGCATCAACTTCATGTAATTGTCAATAAAAGCTTTTGACACTTATGAAATGCTTGTAATTATACTTCAGTATTCCATAGTAACATCTGACAAAAATATCTAAAATACACTGAAGCAGCAAACTTTGTGAAAATTAATATTTGTGTCATTCTCAAAACTTTTGGCCACAACTGTACATAGACACACAGGCTTTATTCAAGGCTAGTTGTAGGTCATTTGTAAAAATAGAGAACAGTAGAGGGCCAAGACAGCTGCCTTGAGGTATACCACACTATACCTGGTTTACGTTAAAGGCTTCCATTAAAGAAAACCCTCTGTGTTCTATTAGATACGTACCTCTCAATACACAATATGGCATAGGATGTAAAGCCATAACACATGTTTTTTCAGAAACAGATTATGATCAATAATATCAAAATCTGCACTGAAATCTAACAATACAGCTCCCACAACCTTCTTATTGTCAATTTATTTCAGCCAATCATCAGTCATTCGTGTCAGTGCAGTAAATGTTAATTGCCCTCCCCTATAAGCATGATTAAAGTCTGTTGTTAATCTGTTTACAGTGAAATAACATTGTATCTGGTCAAACACAATTTTTTCCAAAGGTTTACTAAGGGCCAGTAGCAGGCTGATTGGTTGGCTGGAAAGGGTGTTTTGACACTCTTGGGTAGCAAGAATGACTTTTGTTTCCCTCCAGGTCTGAGGGGAAACACTTTCCTCTATGCTTCGATAGAATATATGGCAAATAAGAGTGGCAATATACACTACCGGTCAAAAGTTTTAGAACATCTACTCATTCAAGGGTTCGTCTTTATTTCTACTATTTTCTACACTGTATAATAATAGTGAAACATCAAAACTATGAAATAACACATATGGAATCAAAAAAGTGTTAAACAAATGCCAAGAATGTGCAAAGCTGTCATCGAGGCAAAGGGTGACTATTTGAAGAATCTCAAATATAACATATTTTTTTATTTAACACTTTTTTGATTACTGCATTATTCCATATGTGTTATTTCATAGTTTTGACGTCTTCACTATTGTAGTTCGCTACCATCTAAAGTTGTCAGTACCAGGTGGTTTGTCATTATTGATAAACAGCTATACTTTTTTCCCCACCTCTTCCACACTCACTTTACAGAATTCAAAATGACTATGCTTGTCTTTCATTATTTGGTCAGTTATGCATGAATATGAAGAATCAGAGTTTGTGGTTGGCATGTCATGCCTAAGTTTGCTAATCTTGCCAATGAAAAGTCATTAAAGTAGTTGGCAATATCAGATGGTTTGGTGATCAATTCATAGTTCGTTTGCCAATCAGCTGTGCAGACGGACTTAATTGCTTTTCCTTTTTCCTTCTCAACTATACAATTGAAAAATTCCTCCCTCAATGACAAGAACAATGTATAACTCTGTTGTCATTTTAAACATGTTTCACTACCTAAGGTGTCACACTTTCCCAGTGAGAGGTAAGAGTTTTCCCCAGTTAGCTAGCACCTAGTGGGATTTAACAAGCACATGCTTCTCTGTTTTAACGAGTCTGATGTAGATTTCAAAAGGTGTGTGTGTGTGTGTGTGTGTGTTGAGTGTGGTGTGTGTGTGTGTGTGTGTGTGTGTGTGTGTGTGTGTGTGTGTGTGTGTGTGTGTGTGTGTGTGTGTGTGTGTGTGTGTGTGTGTGTGTGTGTGTTGTGTGTGTGTGTGTGTGTGTGTGTGTTGTGTGTGTGGGGTGTGTTTGTGGAGGGGGTCTTTGTTGGGATACTATATGAGTATCTGGGAGAAGAGGGAGACTTGGAAGACGGTAGGAAGGCGGCTTTCATCAACCATTCTGTTTAATTTCAGAGCGTGCTGCGCTCACCTACACAATTTACACCGGTTCCAATTAAAAGTGTGGTAGCATGGGATTCCCACCTTTGATGAAAACAAACAAGTCTCACCTCCGTGTGATGTGCATATTTTATTTTACCTTTATTTAACTAGGCAAGTCAGTTAAGAACAAATTCTTATTTACAATGACTGCCTACCGGGGAACATGACTGCCTACCGGGGAACAGTGGGCTAACTGCCTTCTTCAGGGGTAGAACGACAGATTTTTACCTTACCAACTCGGGGATTCAATCCAGCATCCTTTCGGTTACTGCCCCAACACTCTAACCACGAGGCTACCTGCCACCCCAGATGTATGCTACATCTGTGTTCCCTAAGACAATTTGGGAGGAAGACATGATGACAATTCCAACCCAGGCAGATAAGACACTATACACATCCTTCACCTATACCTTGAGGCTACATTATGATTACTGATTACAGGCTTACTGAAAAACAAATGTGTGTGAGTGGGAGGGGGGGGGGTTCTTCTATTCTTGTGGGGACCTAAAAATCCCCCAGTACCACAAGGATAGTAAAACAGGGAAAATTCCCCCTCATGGGGATATTTCCCACGTCTCCATGAGGACAGAGCATATTTTAAGATAGGGGTCAGGTTTAGTGTTGGGTTACAATTAAAAGTGGAATTAGGGTTAGAATTAGGGTTGTGTTAAAGGTTTAGTGGTTAGGTTTAGGTTTTAAGAAAAATAGGATTTTTAATGGAAATTTTAGGTTTACATACACTGAGTATACAAAACAGCTCTTTCCATAACATAGACTGACCAGGTGAATCCAGGTGAATTCTATGATCCCTTGTTGATGTACAGTGCATTTGGAAAGTATTCAGACCCTTTACTTTTTCCACATTTTGTTACGTTACAGCCTTATTCTAAAATGGATTAAAGTAAATGTTTTCCTCATAAATCTACACACACCACCCCATAATGACAAAGCAAAAACAGGTTTTTAGAAATGCATGCACATTTACAGTATAACAAATAAGAAACAGAAATACCTTATTTACAAAAGTATTCAGACCCTTTGCTATGAGACTCGAAATTGAGCTCAAGTGCATCCTGTTTCCATTGATCATACTTGAAATGTTTCTACAACTTGATTGGAGTCCACCTGTGGTAAATGAAAATGATTGGACATGATTTGGAAAGGCACACACCTGTCTACAAAGATCCCACAGTTGACAGTGCATGTCAGAGCAAAAACCAAGCCACAAGGTCAAAGGAATTGTCCGTAGAGTTCCGAGACAGGATTGTGTCGAGGCACAGATCTGGGGAAGGGTACCAAAAAATGTCTGCAGCATTGAAGGTCCCACACAGTGGCCTCCATCATTCTTAAATGGAAGATGTTTGGAACCACCAAGACTCTTCCTAGAACTGTCTGCCTGGCCAAACTGAGCAATTGGGGAGAGTGCCTTGGTCGGGAGGTGACAAGAAGATGTTTTTTCAGCGGCAGGGACTGGGGACTAGTCAGGATCTAGTGAAAGATGAAATGAGCAAAGTACAGAGAGATCCTTGATGAAAACCTGCTCAGGCCTCAGAATGGAGTGTAGATTCACTTTCCAACAGGTCAACAATTCTAAGGCACAGCCAAGACAACGCGGGAGTGGCTTTGGGACAAGTCTCTGAATGTCCTTGAGTGGCCCAGCCAGAGCCCTGACTTGAACCTGTCGAACATGTCTTAAGAGACCTGAAAATAGCTGTGCAGCGACGCTCCCCATCCAACCTGACAGAGCTTGAGAGGATCTGCAGAGAAGAATGTGAACTCCACAATACAGGTGTGCCAAGCTTGTAGTGTCATACCCAAGAAGACTCGAGGCTGTAATCGCTGCAAGGTGCTTCAACAAAGTACAGAGTAAGGGTCTGAAGACTTATGTATGTGATTTCAGTTTTTATTTTTAATAAATTTGCAAAAATGTCAATACCATGTTTTTGCTTCGTCATTATGGGGTATTGTGTGTAGATTGATGAGGGGGGGGGGGGGGACGATTGAATTGTCAGGGTCCTGATACTTTCCGAATGCACTATAACTTGTTAAAACCGCTTCAATCGGTGTAGATGAAGGGGAGGAGACAGGTTAAAGAAGGATTTTTAAGCCTTGAGACAATCGAGACAGATTATGTATGTGTGCCATTCATAGAGTGAATGGACAAGGCAACCTATTTAAGTGCCTTTGAATGGGGTGTGGTAATAGGTGCCAGGCGCATTGGTTTGTTACAAGAACTGTAACGCTGCCGGGTTTTTAACACAGTTTCCGGTGAGTGTCAAGAATGGTCCACCACCCAAAGGACATCCAGCCAACTTGACACAACTCTGGGAAGCATTGGAGTCAACATGGGCCATGCATCCCTCTGGAACGCTTTCGGCACCTTGCAGAGTCCATGCTCCGACGAATTGAGGCTGATCTGAGGGCAAAAGGGGAGGGGGGGGGGCGTGCAACTCAATTGGGAAGGTAATTAGGGGCAGGAGAAGGGCTATATTATTGATCAGTAAAATAGCTGAGTGGAGAGGATTCAGGATGTACAGAAAATATTCACAACCCTTGACTTTTTCCAAATGTTCTTGTGTTACAGCCTGAATTTAAAATGGGTTAAATGTACATGTTTTGTCACTGGCCTACACACAATTCCCTATAATGTAAAAGTGGATTTTTTTTCTTTCTCTAAACTTTTACAAATTAATAAAAAATGAAAAGCTGAACTTTCTTGAGTCAATACGTATTCAACCCCTTTGTTATGGCAAGCTTAAATAAGTTCAGGAGTAAAAAATATGCTTACTAGTCACATAATAAGTAGCATGGACTTCCTCTGTGTGCAATAATAGTGTTTTTCGTGATTTATTAATGACTACCTCATCTCTGTACCCCACACATCTGTAAGGTCCCTCAGTCGAGCAGTGAAAAACCTGGTTCAGTTTGCTTTCCACCAGACACTGGGAGATGAAGTCACATTTCAGCAGGACAATAACCTAAAACACAAGGCCAAATCCACACTGGAGTTGCTTTGTGGCCGTCAGAGTTACAGTTTTTACTTAAATCTACTTGAACATCTACGGCAAGAACTGAAAATGGTTGTCTAGCAATGATCAACAACCAATTTGACAGAGCCTGAAGAATTCTGAAAATAACGGACAAATATTGCGCAATCCAGGTGTGGAAAGCTCTTAGAGACTTACCCAGAAAGACTCACAGCTGTTATCGCTACCAAAGGTGCTTATAGAAAGTTTTTTTCAATAAATTAGCAAAATATTCTAAAAACATGTCTACAGTTTGTCATTATGGGGTATTGTGTGTAGATGTGTGAGAAAAAATATTTATCCTATTTTGAATTCAGGCTATAACACAATAAAATGTGGAATAAATCAAGGGGTATGAATACTTTCTGAAGGCACTGTAGGTATTTGCGGTTGCTGAGCTCTTGCCCTGTCTAATGGCTTGTCTCTTTAGATGCCTGTTTAGAATGGATAGAGTTAACCATCTCTCAGGCAGATTGCGTCTCAAACGGCATCCCATTCCCTATATAGTGCATTCATTTAGGTAAAAAGTAGTGCACTATGTATGGTATATGGCACCATTCGGGCCGTACAAGTCTGTCTCACTCTTCCTGTTCTCTGTCCAAATGAAACAAATGCTGATGGTTTTCACATGAATCCAAAACTCCGGAAGTGTATTACAGGGATGGGGAAGGGGAAGTGGGATTTTGCAGGATTATGTGAACTAGGCTACACACTGGAGGGAGGCCATAAATGTCACTCAGTCCTTTAAATACAGGCTGCTGCTGGGTGAAGTAGGAAAAAACCTCAAGTATTCTACTATGAATTATAATGCCTGTTCCCACCCCTGCTCATTATAGAAAAGTGGGTACAGGGACTGGATGAGAAAAACCAGAGAGCACGAGAGAGGGTCCTCACCCTTACAAAATAATAATTACAAGAAATCAGAGCCCAATTGACCCCAATGCTCTCTGGTGAGCCAACCTGGTTCTGGTCTTACCTGATGGAGGTCGTGTCCCATGGCAGCGGAGGAGACTCTGCCTGCCTGCCACATTTTGTGTTCATAGCCCCTGAGGTAGTGGGAGTGCACCCCTGGCTCGGTTGGCTGGTTATATTCCCTGAACACATAGGCCTTCAGAGGAGTGCTCAATGATGCTCCCTGGAGGTAGGAGTAGGGTATGACATGATATTTTCTGTTTTTCCATTTGGTCCCATTCAATAAGCTGCTGGTGATGTTGGTTATGTAAATGTACATAACCATGTATTGAATAAGAGTGATATTAATAGAATGTGTTGCTATAGCCACGTCATCCACATAGCAGATATAGGAGAGGCGGCGTATACATGATTTAGCAATAATATGACAATGACAATGACAATGATCTAAAATCGATCAATGTCCTCACAAGGATAGTAAAACAAGGAAAATTCTCCCTCGTGGGGACATTTCCCATGTCCCTATGAGGATAAAGGCTATTTTAAGCTTAGGGGTTAGGTTCAGGGTTAGGGTTACAATTAGGGTACGGGTAACAGGTTAGTGGTTAGGTTTAGGGTTAGGAGCACTGGCAGATTTAGGTATAAATCGGAATGGTGACATTTGTACGATCCGTTTTCTATCGCTCATTTGCACGTCACGTCAATGATATCATGTCACCGTGTGGGACTGTGGGTCAATTAACCTTGTCGGAGTGGGCGCCCTGATTCTAGTTTGTAAGCTAGGCAGGCTACTGGGAAGGGCTCCCACTCAGAAGTACGAGATGGGGAGGGGGGCGGGGGTAGGTTGACCTCAGGTCTCCCCACTGGAAGCCCGAGGTAGGGGAGGTGGGGGAATCTAACAAATAGCGCATCTCTAACTTTATAAATAATTCCATTAGTACTGTACAATCAGTCACACTACGAAATGCTACCAAGTAAACCAGAGTTCATTCATAATACTGTGAATATATAGTTTCACAGACATACTGTAGCATTTTTTGCTGGTTTGTGCAAAATCAATAAGAGGAATATAAAACCAGTCTGTACACCACCACGGTGAATTGGTTTAGTCTTGACCCTTGGTTGACAGTGTTGGTGGATGGGTAATGTATTGATGCTCGAGTGCCAAATCAACACAAATGTGTTTCTATTTGTCTTTGTTACTACTTTTTGATATATATTTTTGTATATATTTTTTATATTTATATAGTTTTAAATGTTATGATGTTTTACTTGTGTTGTTCCAAATGCCAGAATGAAAATTACAGTTAGTGCAGAATGTAGCTCCCTGGGGGGTTCGCCCAGGGAGCCATACAAGCTACAACTGCCACTGGAACTTAGGAGTTAGGTTTAGGTGTCAAGGTTAGGGATATGGGTTAGGGAAAATTGGATTTTGAATGGAAATCAATTTCAGGTCCCCACGAGGATAGGAGAACGAAATGTGTGTGTGTGTGCGTGCCAGCCAGCCACCGGCCAGAAGCTTTCTGAGTCACCTCATTCTTAAAGGGGCAATGCAGTTAAATACGTGATTTGCCTGTTTTCATTATGCTATTTCCACACTATGAGGTGGAATAACGGTCTGAAATTGTACAATTATGACAATGCCCATTATGTGGAAGACCTGTTCAGGTGAGCCACATCATGATGTCACAATGTGATCTGATTATAATAGACCATCAGCCATTTAGAGCTGTGTAATTCAAAGACTGCATGGGGCCTTTGAAGGCCCAGTGGAGTCAAAAATTGGATTTTTCTATGTTTTATATATATAAATATTTCCACACTATGAGTTTGGAATAATACTGTTACATTTTGAAAATTAAGATAAGGTGAAAATGAACGACTCTGTACCGGTATCCCCTGTAATATAGCCTCGCTATTGTTATTTTACTGCTGCTCTTTAATTATTTGTAACTTTTATTTATTTTTATTTTTTTGGTATTTTTCTTAAAACTGCATTGTTGGTTAAGGGCTTGTAAGTAAACATTTCACTGTAAGGTCTACACCTGTTGTATTCGGCGCATGTGACAAGTACAATTTCATTTGGTTTGATTGACAATGCCCTTTATGCGTAAGAGCTGTTCGAAAAGACTGCTTGAAATTTCAGTCTGTTTTGGTAGGATGGAGTATAGGCCTTCCGTGGTGTTATCAAACCAAGGGTGTTTTCACATATAATCCTCTTTAAAAGAACCAATCTCAGGCCTCTTTAAAGTGAACTCTGGGGTAAAAAAAAAAATGTGCAAAATAACTCAGTTACTGTACCTTTCTATTCTCAATTCACCCTTCCCTTGAATGAGGACTCAACTTTTTTGTCAGTTCACTTGACCTATTTTGTGATCCGAGTCCTCTTTGAATTCACATTGATATGTTTAGAAAGGAAACAATATTCTTTTTTCACTCAATGCACTCTGGGTTTTTACAATGTGCTGGACAAGCCATTCCATCAGAATGTGCTATCGGACAGCTAGATACACCTACTTATATTTTGGGAGGTAATAGATTGCATTTAGTTCAAAGATAAGGCAATAATTGTAATCCGAGGATACTGTTAACATGCATAAATGATTGGTAACAGAATAAATAGCAGAAGAATAACTGCAGATGAAATAATGTTATACTTAAAAAGTGTACACACAATGTAGGCTACTGCCCCTTTAATTAAGAGCTAAAATAGATTTTGTACCTTATGTTGTGATTCTCACCAAATATGTTGTTGTCTTCTCACACTATTCAAACCCCCACAATCGACTAAACAGCTTATGAAGCTCTCTTAGCCTATAGATTACATACTGGAAAACAAATCATTTGAACTAAAAACCACACATATTTTGGAATGTCTGAGCATCCTTGACAATCGCGAATCAATGTCCGAAAACAGCACACGTTTTTTGCTTGAACCTGCACATCACCGTCTTCTCTCGTTTGTGGCACCAATGTGAGGGCTTATGCCGGGGGAAACGACGTTGCGGTAATCTAGGTGTGGAGCGGGAATAATGACGAGGGAACCTGGGGAGCTTTATGTCCACATTGCCCTATTAAAGGGAACCCAAACTCAGACCACCTCTCGAACCAAAACCAAACTCAGGACCACCTCTCGAACCAAAACCAAACTCAGACCACCTCTCGAGATGGCTCTCAGTTCAGTTAGTTTCGGGGGCTCTTGAGTGGTTTGAGTTCCTTTGGAGTGTTCACACTGCACAAAAAAAATTCCGCAAACTGCACTGAGTTCACAAACATTTGCTGAAAGGGACTACGTGTGAAAACACTCGAAGAAAGGGAGTTCCAAATCTCTCTGCCAATAAAAGCACATTTTCAGTTTTCCCCTCCCTGCTCAGACCACTCCCAGGCAGTCCGAGCAAAATTCTTGCTTGAGAAATTGCCCTTTGCTAAAAAGCTATTTTTGTTTATTTTTGACCATAATTGAAAAGAATCACAGTAAGGTACTCAATTGTTACCCGGAAATGATTTGATATTGAAATAAAAATTACTACTAGGACCTTTAAGAGATCGTGAGGGCCTTCCCTTCCTCACCGTCCACCTTGCCATCCATGAGAGGGTGTGTGTGTGTGTGTGTGTGTGTGTGTGTGTGTGTGTGTGTGTGTGTGTGTGTGTGTGTGTGTGTGTGTGTTGTGTGTGTGTGTGTGTGGTGTGTGTGTGTGTGTGTCGTTGGGTGTTGTTGTGGTGTGTGAGATCACCAGCTCCACACTCCAGACAGTGTAACGAGTCATGCCAGTGACAAGGCTTAACTTTGAGCATTTGGGGTTTCTTGATGTTTTCCACATCAGATCAGAGGCCATTTTCTCTCTGTGGGGGAGAGAAAAAGGAGTTTTGTTACTAGGAGGCTGTGTCTGAAAATGTTACTTCGTCTTAAATCCTTGCTTCCTCTGTCCTTGATTCATCCATACCGAGAAAGGGACCTTGATCATCTCCTCCAATACACTTTGAGACAAATGAACGTGCTGTGCTGTTCTGGATTTATGAAGCTATTCTATTCTATTCCGTACTCACTTGAGGATTTGCTCCAAGGTCTGCGAGTCGGAGAAGAAATGGCTCCAGCCCATTTTGATGGTGCCAACGATGACGTCTTCTTGAAGACGTCAGAAACCAGCTCCTGTAGAGCTCCTCACAATCATTTAGAGCGACTGAAACACCTCAGCATGAAGCCCAGATGGCACCTGAGGAGGAGAAAAGGAGAAGGAAGAGGAGAAGGAAGTTTACACGTGGAGGACGAAGGAGTATTATTTAACAAATGCTTCTTTGTTAGGCTATTACAGTTTTTCCCAATTGCTAAAACACAATTTTGCAAACTAGGCTGATATTTATCAAAATATTTAACACAATTCACAAAACCACACACCCAAACTGCAAAATACCTCAATATCCTGCAAACTGAGCACGGCAACCAAAACTACATATAGCATTATCAAAATCAAACGTTTGCACGAAATGGCACACACTTCATTCATACTACCAGATTTTTGTCTAACCAACTACACACTGTTGGGCATAATGAAAGCACTCTCATCTTTAGTATGCTTTCCCATAATACTAAAATAGTTCAAATTGTAGAAAATTCTTCAGATGCACAGAAATATTTGCAGATACACACACATGCTGTTGAAACATTAGATTTTTTATGTTTCACCAAACAAGTCAGTGCAACATATGCACAGCAGATATATTTACATTGGACTGAACAAAAATATGCTCACAAAAAAACAGTCAACTGAAAAAGAAAATTGCAGAAAAAATGTGCAGAAAAGATATATAGAAAAAAAGAGGCAAGAAAAATAATTAGGCAGCATCTTGCCGCACAGCTGGGTCTGGCCACAACGCCTCGTCCACATCACAGGCAATATCTTCCCTTGCCAGACATCGAGGGAAGAAGCGCCTTGAGTGCCTTATCCATCCCTGAATCGCCCCCACATCAATCTCATCACATGCCTCTTCCATAGCCTGCACAAGAGGCATGCGCAGTAAGGGCTGCCGGTCGTATACCTTCCACCTCCAAGCCGAAAATAACTCTTCTATGGGGTTCAGAAATGGTGAGTACGGTGGGAGGTACTGCACGAGAAATGGTGGGTGGTCAGCAAACCAGTTTTGGACTGGGGCTGCAGGATGAAAGCTCACGTTGTCCCATACTACAACGTACCGGGTTCTTTGATGGTCTGCATCATTCATACACTCTGGTGGTATGAGAATGTTGTGGAGTCTGTACAGAAATGTGAGAATATGGGCTGTGTTGTATGGTCCAAGGTTGGCATGACGGTGGAGGACACCATGCGTATTGGAGATGGCAGCGCACATTGTGATGTTCCCACCACGTTGGCAAGAAACATCTATAATGGCTCTGTTGCCAATGACGTTTCTCCCCCTTCTTCTGGTCTTTGCTAGGTTGAACCCAGCCTCATCTATAAAGATGAACTCATGTGGGATTGCATGAGCATCCATTTCCAGTACTCCCTGAAAACAAAGAACAAAAGCAGTCAATATGGTGTTATCCAGTACACTGGGAAACAATGTTGCGTGTAGTGTACTGCAGTCAATATTGTACTTACATCCACATATGCTCGTCTGACCTCTTTGTTTCTTTGAGAGTTTCTCTCAAACGGCACCTTATAAAGTTGTTTCATTCTGATTTGGTTTCGCTTGAGAATGCGAGCCAATGTGGACAGACTGACTCGTTGAATGTTGTTGAATATGGTGTTGTCTTGGATGATGTGGCATTGAATTTCTCGTAATCTGATTTCATTATTTTCCAAAATCAAGTTTACAATGGCAGTTTCCTGTACCCCGGTGAACATTTGGCCCCTTCCTCCACCATGGTTGCATCTCTCAGTCCTTTAGAATAACAAAAAAACTAAAATATAGGGCTTGGACAATGCAGCCTAGAGATATTTCCCCCACAGTAGAGTAAATTCTACAGGACATTTGTGCAGTTAGTGTATGACATCAGCCATTCATGAAGTAAACAGGTGTCATCCAACTGATACACTATGACATGGGGTGTACTACATAGTGTGAAAGAAATTTTGGTTACATTCCTGTACTCCAGTCTAAATGTCCGGATGACACAGGCGACAGTAAAACGGCTCAAGTTGGGCTGCACTCTCTGTCCAGCCTCTCGCATTGTCAGCCCATGGTTGATGACATGATCAACTAAGGTTGCTCTGATTTCATTTGAAAGTTGTTGTCTTCTTTGGCCATGAACTCCTCTACCAGCTCTACCCCTACCTCTCACTCTTCCTCCCCCTCTCATTCTCACCCTCCCTCTTCCTCTTCCTCTCTCTGCAACGGCAGAGTTGTTGTTGTAAAACAAAAGGTGGTCACCTGTGGTCTTTTCATAGTGCTTACTTCCTGATTGAAGTGGTAACAATTAACCATTGAGGTGTTTGGCCAGGTGGCACATGTATTGGCCAATTAGCTCATGTAGTGTCATTTTGAATGGCAGTGTTTTGAAATGGCAAACATGTGACTTTATGTCAGATTGTTGTGTCTTATGCAAAGAACCGTGTGCAGTGCATTTAAAAAGTGCCATTTTGAATTTCAAAATGTGTGTAAAGCAGAAAATGTGTTTAAACTTTTGGAGACTTGAGAAGAGGTTTTGCTCTCTATGTGTCAGTTTAAATAATTGTGCTGTGCATGTCATTTTAGTGTGTTAGCAATTGGAAAAAACTGTAAGACCAACAGATTTTTAGAGGAGAAACATACATAAACACACACCCTTGTAAATATACACTATAAGCGCTACAGCCTCCCTTGACACTCCCTCCACAAGGAATCCAAGATGCTATCTAATAATGGAACCACAATGTAAATCTCATTCTTCAAGTCCCCCATGGACCAGCTTGGGTCTGGGGCATACCAGACCTGGGTTCAAATACTATTTGAAATCATTGCAAATACTTGATCTGTAATTAACTGAGTTTGCCTGGCTTAATTGTCCAATAGAATAGTCCCAAAATAGATAACCCTGCACATTTGTCACTCCAGGCAGGCTAGAGCAAACGCTCAAAATAAATGATGTGAAAGATTTGAAATAGTATTTGAAGTGAACCCAGGTCTGAGGCTTAGAGAAGAGAGCGGCTGGATGGGAGACTAATTGCCGGCAGGATAATCCGTTACGAGCATCATTACTCAGGGATGATCCATCCACAGCCATTGACTGGGATTAAAATGGCCACTAATGAATCAACCACAGTGAGAGGCACAGGCAGATAACTGCTAGCTTCCTCCAGCACCAGCATCACCTGACCACATGGAATATACGGTGCATTCAGAAAGTATTCACAACCCTTAACGTTTTTCACGTTTTGTTGTGTTACAGCCTGAATTTAAAATGGATTACATTTAGATTTTTTTGTCTCTGGCCTACACACAACATTTAGAAATGTTTACAAATGAATTACAAATGAAAAGCTGAAATGTCTTGAGTCAATAAGCATTCAACCCTTTTGTTTTGGCAAGCCTAAATAAGTTCAGGAGTAAAAATGTGCTTAACAAGTCACAGAAAAAGTTTTATGGACTCACTCTGTATGCAATAATAGTGTTGAACGTGATTTATGAATGACTACCTCGTCTCTGTACCTCACACAAAGGTCCCTGAGTTGAGCAGTGAATTTCAAACACAGATTCAACCACAAAGACCTGGGAGGTTTTCTAATGCCTCACAAAGAAGGGCACCTATTGGTAGATTGCAGACATTGAATATCCCTTTCAGCAGGGTGAAGTTATTAAATACACCTTAGATGGTGTATTCATTTTTTCCTGAATACAAAGTGTTATGTTTGGGGCAAATCCAATACAACACATTACTGAGTACCACTCTCTATATTTTCAAGCATAGTGGTGGCTGCATAATTTGTATGAGTGTCCTTGTAATTGTTAAGGACTGGGAAGTTTTTCAGGATAAATTTTTTTATTGAATTGAGCTAAGCACAGGCGAAAACCTGGTTCAGTCAGCTTTCCAACAGACACTGGGAGAGAAATGCACCTTTCAGCAGGACAATAACCTAAAAAACAAGGCAAATCTTAACTGGAGTTGCTTACCAAGATGACATGGAATGTTCCCGAGTGGCCTAGTTACAGTTTTGACTTAAATCCTCTTGAAAATCTATGGCAAGACTTGAAAATGGCTGTCTAGCAATGATCAATAACAAATTTGACAGAACTTGAAGAATTTTAAAAAGAATAATGTGCAAATACTGTACAATCCAGGTGTGCAAACCTCATAAAGACCCAGAAAGACTCACAGCTGTAATCACTGCCAAAGGTGATTCTAACAAGTATTGACTTTACTTATGTAAATTAGATATTACTGTATTTAATGTTCAATACATTTGCAAAAATGTCTATGAACATATTTTCACTTTGTTATTGTGGGTTATTGTGTGTAGATGGGTGAGATTATTTTTTTGTGTATCCATTTTGAACTCTGGCTGTAACACAACAAAATGGGAAATAAGTCAAGGGGTATGAATACTTTCCGAAGGTACCGTATACGACACGTCGGCATCATCTTGCCCTGAGACAAAATGTTACTCTGATTCTCCAGTAGCATTTCCTCCGTTTCTCACCAGTTGTCAGACCCCTATTACTACCTGCCGTAAATACCAACCTATCTACTTCCAGCAGCTCCTTCCTAATCCAACACACAACCCAATTCTAAAACCAGCTGGAATTCCCCAAATCTGTTTCTGCCTTCCTGCTCCACTCCCTCTAGGGCCCAACCCCCTCTCACCTCCCCCTGGGTTGGGGCAGCTGCTGCCAGCCACCATCCCAGGAGAGAGACCCTTGTCCCGAAGCTGGCATGGCAGGGTGTACCCAGACCAGCGTGACCAAAGTGGGCAGCCGACACCAGATGTGGTGGTCCAGATGTGTCTGTCCTTAATGTTAATGTGTGCACTTCACTTAGCCTATCTGGTGGAAGGGGATTACCCTGTCCATTGACTGTAACACACACACACACACACACACACTGGCCGGCCATCTGAGAGCTAAGGGCTAGACTGGCTACCTCCAACTGGAGAGGTTTAAGGGAAATGGATATGAAAGAGGGGAATAGGGTCAGAGGGGCAGACAGACAGACAGAGAGAAAGCATGGCTGGGGCAGATGTGGAAGTTCGGCGGGCAGCTTCTTTGCGAGTCGCTGGTGGGGAAAGCATTCGTTTTCTTTCGACTGTGATAGGAGACATGGCCAGGATATTGAGGAGAGAAGAGAGGCAGGGAGTTATGGTAAACAGCACCACAATGTGGTGGTTTAGCCTAAGATCCTAGAATATTCTACAAACTAGACCGACAGACAAAACACGACATGTAGTTGGCTTTATAGGGTTTTCCTTTTCTCTGGAATCTCTAGCTTTTACTTGAAAACTCTAGTATAAACTGGAGACCATCGTAATCAAGTCTCAAATAAGAAAAGAGATCTGTTGAATTGAGAGCATGCCCAAAACAGTACAAAAGGAAAGGATAAATAGACCAAAGATTTGACATCCATTTGCCCTGCAGGCCCCATAATGTCCCATTATAACCTGCCGCGCAATGCAGGGTACAGATTAGAGAGACGGGTTAAGGCCAGCGCAAGAACCAGTGGTAGAAAAAGTGCCCAATTGTTATTAAAAGTAAAGATACCTTAATAGAAAATGACTCAAGTAAAAGTGAGTCACCCAGTAAAATAAACTTATGTAAAGGACAAAAAGTATTTGGTTATAATTATACTTAAGTATCAAAAGTCAAAATAATTGCAAATTCCTTATATTAAGCAAACCAGATGGCACCATTTTCTAGTTGCTTTTATTTATGGATTGCCAGGGGCACACTCAGACATAATTTAGAAATGAAGCGTGTATTTAGTGAGTCCGCCAGATCAGAAGCATTAGGGATGACCAGGGATGTTCTCTTGATAAGTGCTTGAATTTGTCACATTGGCATGAACGAGTCGGGAGACAGGCGCAGGAATGCGTAATAGTATTTTTTTTATTAAGCCTAAATTACGGCGTGCCGTGTAAAGGCACAGGGACGAAGACCAAACAAACACGTAACAAAACACAGGGTAGAAACCCAAACAAAAGAGCGAGGAGTACCTCGAATAAATAACACAAGCGCACAATGATTAACACACGGAATGAGACCCGTAATCATCTGCGCAATCCACAATGGCACGAAAGCCCAAAACACACAGCACAGGTATTCACACGCACCAACGGACATTGTAACAATAATCGACAGCCCAATGGAAACCAAAGGGAACACTTATACAAGTACTAATCAGTGGGAATAGGGGACAGGTGTGCATAATCAAAGTTCTAGAGGGATCCGTGACAGAATTCAACCATTTTCCTGTCCTTCTAAGCATTCAAAATGTAACGAGTACTTTTAGGTGTAAGGGATAATGTATGCAGTAAAAAGTACATTTTCTTTAGGAATGTAGTGAAGTAAAACTTGTCAAAAATATAAATAGTAAAGTACAGATACAAAAAAAAAAAAAATTAACTAGTACTTGAAAGTATTTTTACTTAAGTACTTTACGTCACTGCCAGGAACTGGGTCACCCATGGGTGTGAAATGGGTTCAGCCAAGTACTGTAGTGACTGGGAGGAGCGGTGAACACTCTGCTCTGTTTAGGTTAATCCACCCTCCCTTACTGCAGGCCAAGCTGCCCTCACACAAACAGGCATGTGGGTCTTTCTATAAATAAAGAGGTCAATGTGTGACTGTCACGCCCTGACCGTAGAGATCCTTTTAATATCTCTATTTTGGTTGGTCAGGGCGTGAGTTGGGGTGGGCATTCTATGTCTGGTGTTCTATGTTGTCTATTTCTACATGTTTTTGCCAGGTGTGGTTCTCAATCAGAGGCAGCTGTCTATCGTTGTCTCTGATTGAGAACCATACTTAGGTAGCCTTTTCCCACCTGTGTTTTGTGGGTAGTTGTTTTCTGTTTTGTGTGAGTACCTGACAGAACTGTTAAGTTTGTTCCTCTTTTGTTTTTGTTTCAGTGTTCAGGTGATAATAAACACGTACCACGCTGCGCTTTGGTCTACTCTTCTTCCTCAGACGAACATCTTTACAGTGACATAAGGGTCACATTTTCAAAATGGTTTGATACACATTTAAATATGATTTTCTTGCAGATTCACACGTGTAGTTGCAGGAATAAAAGTCTAGGTAGGCACAACGAGACCATAACTCCACCTAGCAACAACAAAACATCGACTGCACAGGTTATTGAACATGTCACAAGAAGCATGTTTCTTTGTCATGGTTAGTTGCCAGGTCTTTTTGTGCTTCTCTATCATTTACAGCCATGCTAAACGTTCCTAAAGAATGAAAAAGATAAGCAACAGCATTTCTATATATTTTAATAGTTCATATAATAATATAATATAACACAATAATAGAATACAATGGGTTCTGTCAACCAAATAATTGAGAATAATAACAATAATAATAATTGACTGACCTTCCTGTCTTAAAGTAATGATGGACTGTCATTTCTCTTTGCTTATTTGAGCTGTTCTTGCCATAATATGGACTTGGTCTTTTACCAAATAGGGCTATCTTCTGTACACCACTCCTACCTTGTCACAACACAACTGATTGGCTCAAACCCATTAAAAAGGAAAGAAATTCAACAAATTAGCTTTTAACAAGGCACATCCTGTTAATTTAAATGCATTCCAGATGACTACCTTATTAAGCTGGTTGAGAGAATGCCAAGAGTGTGCAAAGCTTCATCAAGGCAAAGGGTGGCTACTTTGAAGAATCTCATATAAAATATATAACACTTTTTTGGTTAATACATGATTCTACATGTGTTATTTCATAGTTTTGATGTCTTCACTATTATTATGCAATGTAGAAAATAGTAAAAATAAAGAAAACCCCTTGAATGAGTAGGTGTGTCCAAACATTTGACTGGTACAGTCAGGTCCATAAATATTTGGACATTGACCAAGTTATTATTGTTTTTAGCTATCTACCACAGCATATTGGAGTTGAAATTAATTCATGAATATGATCTGAAAGTACGTTCAGGTTTAATTTGAGTGTATTTACATCCACATCGGGTGAACAGTGTAGGAATTACAGCACTTTTTATTGTGGTCTTGTAACAATATTCTTCGTCCTCCTCTGACGAGGAGTAAGAAATGTCGGACCAAGATGCAGCGTGGTGAGTATCCATTTTAATATGAATACTAGAAACAAACAAAATAACGAATAAACGAACGAAGACGAAACAGTCCCGTAAAGTGACAACAGGAACACAGTAACAGGAACAATCACCCACAACCCACAATACAAAACCACCTACCTAAATATGGTTCCCAATCAGAGACAACGACAAACACCTGCCTCTGATTGAGAACCATATCAGGCCAACACATAGAAATAGACAAACTAGACATACAACATAGAATGCCCACTCAGATCACACCCTGACCAAACAAAACATAGAAACATACAAAGCAAACTATGGTCAGGGCGTGACAGGTCTCCTCCTTTTTAAGGGACCAATTGGCTGCTCAGCTGTTCCATGGACAGGTGTGTGTTATTCCCTCATTAGTTCATTTACAAGTAAGCAGATAAAAGGTCTAGAGTTGATTTCAAGTGTTGCATTTGCATTTGGAATCTGTTGCTGTTAACCCTCAATATGAAGTCCAAAGAGCTGTCACTGCCAGTGAAGCAAGACATCATTAGGCTGAAATCAAAACAAACCCATCAGAGAGATAGCAGAAACATTAGGTGTGGCCAAATCAACTATTTGGTACATTCTTAAAGAGAAATAACGCACTGGTGAGACCAGGAACACCAAAAGGCCCGTAAGACCACGGAAAACAACTGTGGTGGATGACAGAAGAATTCTTTCCCTGGTGAAGAAAAACCCCTTCACAACAGTTGGCCAGATCAAGAACATCCTCTAGGAGGTAGGCGTATCTGTGTCAAAGTCAACAGTCAAGAGAAGACTTCACCAGAGTAAATACAGAGGATATGCCACAAGATGTAAACCATTGGTAAGCCTCAAAAACAGGAAGATCAGATTAGTTAGCCAAACAACATCTAAAAAAGCCTGTACGGTTGTGGAACAACATCAGGTGGACAGATGAGGCAAAGATCAACTTTGAATGATGGGAAGAGAAGAGTATGGAGAAGGGAAGGAACTGCTCATGATCGAAGCATTCCATCTCATCTGTGAATTATGGTGGAGTTGCTGTTATGGCGTGGGCATGTATGGCTGCCAATGGAACTGGGTCCATTGTATTTATTGATGATGTGACTGCTGGCAAAAGCAGCAGGGTGGATTTTGAAGTGTTTAGGGTTATATTATCTGCTCAGATTCAGCCAAATACTTCAAAACTCATTGGACGGCGCTTCACAGTGCAGATGGACGATGACCCGAAGCAGACCGCGAAAGCAACCCAATACTTTTTTAAGGCAACGAAGTGGAATGTTCTGCAATGGCCAAGTCAATCACCTGACCTGAATCCAATTGAGCATGCATTTCACTTGCTGAAGGCAAAGCTGAAGGCAAGACGCCCCAAGAACAAGCAGGAACTGAAGACAGCTGCAGTAAAGGCCTGGCAGAGCATCACCATGAAAGAAACCCAGCATCTGGTGATGTCTATGGGTTCCAGTCATTGACTGCAAAGGATTTGCAACCAAGTATTAAAACTCACAATTTAATATATGATTATGTTAGTTTGTCCAATTACTTTTGAGCCCCTAAAATTGGGGGGACCACACATAAAAAGTGTTGTAATTCCTACACTGTTTACCCGATTTGGATGTAAATACCCTCAAATTAAAGCTGAAAGTCTGCACTTTGCCCGAACGGTTGCCCGAATTGCCCGAACGGTACCAGAACATCAAGATGAATTTTGTTCCATCAATACGGTGTATTAAAACTAAAACCAGATTTACCTAGCTCGGTGGAGACCCTAGGAACCTTAAGACTGAGGTGTCTATACTTCAATAGCAAAGTTAGATAACACGGAAGTTTATGAAGTAGGGGCTTGTAAACAAAAATGGGAGAAATGTAGAGATCTACGGGTCTTTAGCGAAGTCCAGCCAGCCTTTTGATACAGGATACAGTGATGAGTATCAAAGCTGTCGCCAGTAACAACACAAAGGTGACTATGGTAGATAGCATTCAAAGGTTTACAAGTCGTAGCAGCTGCACTTTGATTAATACTATCACCATAATCAAGAACAGATAAAAAGGTTGACTGAATAATCTGCTTCCTACTACTTAGAGAAAGACACAATCTGTTTCTGTAGAAAAAGCCAACTTTAAATCTTAGCTTCTTAAACAGCTCATCTATCTATGTCTGAGGCCTTCTGCTCAGGATTCACAAACCTGTCACCTATTTTTGTTCTTAAAAACATGTTATTAACATGTTACCGGTTTTTAAACATCAAATCCATATCAATCCAAATGCCTAAATATTTATATGCGGGAACAGGTTCAATTGGAGAACCATCTAGTGAACATGTAGTAAATAATCTGAAACATACTGTATGATTTTTGTTTTTCTGCATTAAGCACACGTTTAAAATCAACAAGGGATTCAAGCATAGCTATAAAATCTGGCTGTAGTTTTGACATGGATTTCAGTAGAGACAGAGAAACTATTTTTTATAAAAATGGCCACTCCCCGACCTCTACCCTGTCTGTCAGCTCTAAACACACGACAACCCTCAATGGGAGGTCAGGGTAGGATGTGAAGGGCAGGTGAGATGGTAGGCAAGAGGTGACTTCATTCGGGAGAGGTCTCTGCAGGGCAACGCTGGCAAGTCAGCCAGAGAGTGGCAACACAGTGGCGAAGCAGTGGCACGACAACCAGGCAGATTGTGACCTTTCCAGGATACGCTGCAATGTCTCAATTTGCTTACTCTGGACGTCCAGCTCAGACATATATTCCTGAATAAGCTGACAGTTTCCACACTGGAAATTTGGTCGACCAATTATCCCAAAACTGTGCAAAATAGGCGCAGCTCCTACATGGGATGAAACGTACACCGTAGTCTCTGAAGGTGGTAGCAGCCAATATGGAAAATGTCAGTTTACCTGTACGGTGGAAAGTTGGGGGAAAAAATAGGTTGGAGAGGAATCAGCTAAAAGTCAATCAATCCACACAGTGTGATAGTTAGATTGAATCACAGTTTGTGGGATCCCCACCGTTATAGGCAACAAGCCAGAACTCAACCACAGACTAAAATACAGTCAGCACTAGGACCCACAATGAACACAACCAAGGCACAAAACTTGCCAGCATAACAACAGCAAGGAGAGAGCGGTTATTTACTCAGTGCAATTAAATGCTGGGGCCCATCAAAACAGCAATGCAATGTAGGCTGTGTTACCAGTATGACAGCCAGGAGAGAAGGACATTGGAGGGGATGTAGTTTCCAGTACAGGCCGGTGGAAAGCCGGGAGGGTGGCAAGCTCTACATCGGGCTGCAGGAGAGTTCAAAAGAGTACATCCAAGTGGAGTTCAAGTTTGACAGTAGTCCAAAAACATCCAAGGCAAAATGTCAAGTGGAAGGATGAAAGCAGCAGTAGGCAATTGTCTGCTCAGAAAATACCCAAGTGCAGAATAGGGTGCCCAGTTTTATCCAAGTAGGCCTCAAGAGTTTCAGCAGACCTGTTTTGTATGTCTCCTTAAAAACGCTGTATGCAATATTACACTATTGTTCAATGTGTTCACAGCCAGATTATTTTTTGAAATAATGGAAAAGGAAGGACCTCTGACCTTCTCATCCAATGGGTTTTGAGAAGGAGACGAGGAGAGAGGATGTGACAAATCAAGGAAATTAAATTGAGATTCTCCCAAGCACATAGGAAGCAAGTATTTGACAACTATTAAAGCCCCCATGCAGTTTTGGTAATTGTATTTAAATAATCTCTGTATTTTTGATAAATCACTGTGTGTTAAAATAACTCCAAAATAAAAATGTTATACTTTATTTCCCTGAGCCTTGAAATGCTCAGTCTGATTGTGTGGGTGTTAGGAAACAAATCTGAATATATTTACACACACAGCTCTGATTGGCTGATACAGTATATTCATGACAAGATATAAACACAGTCATTTGTTGATTGTATCAGACACTGTACTGCATTAATCAATCTTGTCTTCTCTTTTTACTTTGGGTCCACAGTCATCACACAGCTTCGGGGCTTTGAGTGAGCAAAGCCCTACAAACATATCGGTTGCACTGGATACAGATTTCATGGGCCTTGCTTCGTGTGCACCTGTCGCAGGTGTCATGTAATCTCCCTGAAGCGGTTGTGTGGCATGGTCTCTCAGAAAAAGGCCACCCCATACCTATCAAACCAAAATGACTCCACATCCATGCTCTTTCCGCCGAATGTCCAACAGACATACAAGAGTGCAATAACTGTTTAATTTTCTGGGCGCATGAGCAACAGTCTAATCTCTGGTGTGCTGCAACATCAGCATATCACATAAACTCATCACTCTTTTCTATCCAAACCGTGTCATCCCTCCCAGACTCCTGTCTCACCGTGGCAGTTGGGATCACCGTCTCAGTTGGCTCTGTTCTGGGGGTTTTTGGGCGGAGAGGCTCCGAGGGGAAATGATATGCAATATTTACAATTTCCAGCCTTTCATAATAAAATAATTTGACTGCCCACAATGCCCACAATTCTTCATCAAAATTACACTACTGTTCTAAATTCAATCATTCTCTTCGCCCTCCTCATTCAGATCAATCAAATTCAATCACCCTCTTCACCCCCCCCTCATCATTCATGTCACTGAAGTCACATGCACCCTTATCAGTTTCTATCTGGTTTCTATTGCCCATTCATCCATTGATGACAGAATAGTATATTTTAATTATACGTTTATTATGTTACTAGTTTTTGCTTAGTAGCCAAAGCAATGTTGCCGCGCAAGTGGTCATGTGCTGAATGCATGTACAGTACGGATATTCTTGGAAAACTTTACATTTGGAAATAGAGCTGCACCTCTTGAATTACAAGAGTTATTTGACAAAGGTAAGTGTATTCCAAATGTTTTACCTGCTTGTGACTGAAGGAGGATTTGATAAAGTGATGCTCCTTTCCCTGCATCTGTAAATTACAAGATGCGTCCATCTCTTCATGTACAATTTGACAACTGATAGGCCCAATATTATCACGCATCAGATTATTGTTAATTGAATCTTGTCTATAGGCTAACTCTTATTATGTGTAACAAAAATATGTGGGTATAGTTTAGGTGTAGTTTCGATGGGCTGGCTGTGTAGGCTGACTGGCATCGTTTGTTTCCCGCTCATCAACTTGGATATAGTCAAGGATATGTTTTGCATCATTCTGAAGGCCTACTGCAACACATAGCATGTTTTCCCTTACAATACATGTGATTAGTAGAAGTTACAGTAAAGAAAACTGTCCTGTTACAGCTTCTTTTTACAAAGTAAAACGTAAAAGAGAATGGTATCAACCTGCAAGGCGCGCGGTCAAATTATTAACATGAGCACCAACGCTAATAATAGGCATAACACAACCTCATCATTACACTATTGTTGTTCTAAACTAAATCAACCTCATCACCCTCATCATTCAGTTAATTAAGCCTAATTTAAATAAGGTGCATAATGACCTAATTTAAATAAGGTGCATAATTACTCATCATTCAGTTAATTAAGCCTAATTTAAATAAGGTGCATAATTACTGTCCATTCCATCCATTTGTCATTCATTCAGTGGGCTGGCATCATTTGCTTCGCTGGATAGAGTCAAGGATATGTTTTGCACAATACATGTGATTAGTAGTAATTACAGTAAATTAAACAGTCCCATAACAGCTTCTTTTTACAAAGTAAAACATAAAAGAGAATGGTATCAACCCCAAAGGCAGGGTCAAATGATTTGCTACTGATAAATAGGCATAACTCTTTATTACACTATTGTCTTTCTAAATTAAATCAACCTCTTCAACCTCCTTATCATTCAGTTAGGCCTAATTTAAATTAAATTGTGAAGTACAGTGCACAACTATCGCCCATTAATCCATTTGTCAATAATTCAGTGAGGAGAGAGAGACGCATTAGCGCCTGGCTGGGTACCAACGTTCTACAGCACACTGCTTGGTGGTTAAATTGGGAATATGTAGGTGTGAAAAAATACTTTTCAGTGTCTGATTTCAAAATTCTGACAAATGAGCAGTGTAAAATATAAAGATTTAAAAAGTCCGGGAAGGAGCAGGACATACTTGTTTCGGGGCTGATTTTTATTTATTTACAAAATCAAACTTCAGTGGCCATTGGTCTATGGCGGTTCTAGTGTTAAAGGACCAAAGAGTTTGGTCTGCTTCGGGTTTTCATTTTTGCCATGGAAAAAATATCACAATACTGATATCGTCCTGGCCCTACGACCCGTGTGTGTGTGTGTGTGTGTGTGTGTGTGTGTGTGTGTGTGTGTGTGTGTGTTTTCTACTCTCCAGGGGACTGATTGCCCTTCAGACTCTGCAGAAACTGGAAGCCCTGACGGGAAAACCCATCTACCAACTGTTTGATTACATCTGTGGTGTCAGGTCCTACTTTATATCTGGGTTATAGAGTGTGTGTGACGATGTGCCTTTGAGCCATAGCCATGTCTGGAAATTTCCCTCCATTTCTCCCTACACAAACGGACTGATCGTATGGTACAAACATTTGCTTGCTAAATAGACCATGATTTCGCTAATTGCCTCAAACGGTGCATTGTTATCATGTAAAGAACACAAATGCCAATGTCTGGTAATATTAGTATTCGTAATTCTTCTGTTCTATCGCCAACTTGTTCCACTCACCACTATTTGTACTTGGTTTATCCCGTTTTACGGGGTGTTTCATTGTTAAGCTAAAACATGAATGTTTGTGCATGTAATGTCTTTGTTTTCATGAATTAACGATCAGCCGTTGTCATTGAGAATTGATCTGTTTAAAGGTGAGAATGGTTTATGCCAGGTTAGGGCAGGTCCATTTAGGATCCTCGTTCTCCTCATTCATGGAGGGCTGCTTTGTCAGACAACATGCTGTTTCTATAACTCTGCCATATTCATCTCAGATGTGTGAGTTTATGGACATTTTGCAGTTTGTTTGAGGTATTGTGCCCTCGTGTGGAGGTTATTCTGCTAAAGACCATTTAAGTTTGTAGTTTTCAAATGATATATTTGACAATTCTTTTTTATAATTTTTCATTGCTTGTATATTTTGTAAATGCAACCTCTGGGTCCAGCACGTGCTGTCTCGACCTCTGAATGCTTGGCTATGAAAAGCCAACTAACGTTTACTCCTGAGGTGCTGACCTGTTGCACACTCTACAACCACTGTGATTATTGTAGTATCTGGGATCTACATCTGTTTATATTAGTTACTATGCTGTTACGAAGCAGTGATGTATTACGACAGTGTTACGTTACTACACCTAATAGGAAATGCACATGCGCACCATTGTGCCGGGAACTGTAGAGCACGAGAGGTTTTGACTAAATGAAAACTAACTGTACTCCCGTCTCCTGCCTGGTCATTTCTCCACAACACAAATATTACAATTATTATTTGACCCTGCTGGTCATCTATGAACGTTTGAACATCTCGAAGAACAATCTGGCCTTAATGGCCATGTACTCTTATAATCCACCCGGCAAAGCCAGAAGAGGACTGGCCACCCTTCAGAGCCTCTGGTTCCTGTATAGGATTCTTCCTAAATTACTGCCTTTCTAGGGAGTGTTTCCTAGCCACCGTGCTTCTACATCTGTCACGTTCCTGACCTTATTTTCCTTTGTTTAACTTTGTTTAGTTGGTCAGGATGTGAGCTGGGTGGGTAGTCTATGTTATGTGTTTCTATGTTGGGTTCAATGTGTTGCCTGATATGGTTCTCAATTAGGGGCAGGTGTTTGACGTTTCCTCTGATTGAGAACCATATTAAGGTAGGCTGTTCACACYGTTTGTTTGTGGGTGATTGTCTTCCGTGTYTGKGTATGTACCACACGGGACTGTWTCGTTTGTTCTAGTCTGTACCTGTTCGKGCGTTCTTCGTGTTTATGTAAGTTCATATGTTCAGGTCGGTCTACGTCGTTTTTTGTTTTGTAATTTCTCAAGTGTGTTACGTGTTCGTCTTGCTTTAATAAATCATTAATGTCTTCATACCTCGCTGCGTTTTGGTCCGATCCCTGCTCCTCCTCTGACGAGGAGGTGCTCCTCCTCTGACGAGGAGAAGAACATGCGTTACAACATCTGCATTGCTTGCTGTTTGGGGTTTTAGGCTGGGTTTCAGTATAGCACTTTGTGACATGCTGATGTAAAAAGGGCTTTATAAATACCTTTGATTTGTACTGTTAAATAAATTCCACCTATTTTTGCACCGGCTCAACTGTTGCTGCTCCACACCACAGTAAGTAGGCTGCAGGGTCCTCTATCCTATGTGTATCTCTATCTCTGTGTGTGTGTGTGTGTGTGTGTACATGGGTCCTTCTATAAACTAGGGTACCAGTGAGCATTTTTTGTAATGAACAACTGTTTGAAGCTGTCACAAAGTCATTAATAATAATTTGCCTTTTTTTCCATGTGAAAACATTAAGCTATAAAAAACAGATACATTCAATATAATTCATGAGTTGAATCAAAGCCTATGTTTAAACCCTTTCTCAGGCTTGGAGTCTTCACAGATTTGGCCAAAATCATGTGACATAAAACACTACCTTTCTTTCCATACATTTATGTAAGTCGCTCTGGATAAGAGCATCTGCTAAATGACTAAAATGTCAATGTAAATGATACTGCTGTTTGTCATTATATCATATACTAAGTATTTAACAATTGAATTACACATTGTATGGAGATCTCGGGAAGTGCACTGTAACCTCATAATATTGTGTATCTCCCTATGTTATAGTGTGAAAACAGTTTCCATGGGCACACATATCCAAAATAATGTATGGATTGCAAAATCAAATGTTTTTAACAGAAAGAGTAACTTTAACAAGATGAAATCAAACCAAAAATCGATACGGTCATTGATGGGGTTCTTCAATATTTATGCATAACAGTTGATTAATGCGCATTTGATGTCTTGTTGTTCAGTTATGTGGGGAAATTATAGTGCAACATCATCTGATTCAGGAAAGGTTTTCCTGAATGACAGACAAGTGATAAAGAGCTGGTGGTAATGAGCTGGTGTGATAATGCACGTGATTGAACAACAGCCAAAGTGTGGTAATTAATGTTGATCTGGAGAATTGACCGACATTTTGGTGTCTATGTTAAGGCGGTGAAGATAATTAACCTATGTCTTGGACAACATATTCCTGAGGTAAGATTACGGTCCGTATACGTTTTGATCATTTATTTTCCGACTTAAAATGGAGCAATCTGTCACGCCCTGACCTTAGAGATCCTTTTTATGTCTCCATTTTGGTTTGGTCAGGGCGTGAGTTGGGGTGGGCATTTTATGTTTTTGATCTATGTTGTCTATTTCTATGTGTTTGGCCCGGTGTGATTCTTAATCAGAGGCAGCTGTCTATCGTTGTCTCTGATTGAGAACCATACTTAGGTAGCCTTTCCCCACCTGTGTTTTGTGGGTAGTTGTTTCCTGTTTTGTGTTGCTGCACCTTACATGACTGTTTTGTTTCGTTCACTCTCTTTGTTGTTTTTTGTTGTTTCAGTGTTCAGTTTATTTATTAAATTAAAATGAACACTTACCACGCTGCGTTTTGGTCTCCTCCCTTAGACGATTGTGACACAATCGGGAACTGCTTGTTTATTCATACATTTTTTTTTTTAAAGCATATTAAATCAAAACACACAACTTGATATTTCGATTTTCACATGTGGGTGGGGTTAAATGTGGAATGCCTGTCATTGGTTAAGTGCACAGCCAACACTTCCTGTACTTTCAAAGTAGTTCACCCTTCTAATGCCATTTATATGAATCTTTAATCTATTAATTCATCAATTAATAGCTGCCCATACCATGCCACTGTGCCAAGAAAAAGTAAGATTTCTAAACATCTGCATAAGATTTAGTGTGTATTGACTTATTAATGAACTGCTGTTACTGTAAATAGTTAGCTGGCTCATATATTCTAGTCACTAACCATTGGTAATCTTATTCAATGATGCCATACAGCCGAAACAACAGTATCTATTGCTAGACTAGAGATATGCCCTGGCTATATTTAGTCAGTGGTTGCACATCTAACTAGCTGGAATGAATCAAGGGTGTGAATAGTAGACATTGTAAATGTCGTGGGTGTGTCCAGCTTACACCTGTGCAAATCCATGTGTGTATAGCAATGGAATTAAACAACCGACCAATGCCTCAAGTCGTGCTGTACAGTAGTAGGTCCACCACACACCCGGAGGGTTGTGGGGTCCTGCCCAGAAGCCACCCCTAGCCGCTATTCATAGACACGTATGGAGATCTGAGAGGATTGGACAGGTGTAAGCAATACATTCCACCAAGCCTTTCAGAGGGTAAGGTGGAGCTCTCACCATGTCACCACCAGCCATAAATCCCTCTGAGATCTCCACAAGTGTCTAGACTCTGGGCAATAGGGGCTAGGGGTTGTTTCTGGACAGGCCATTGGTATTAGGTTGCGGAGTCAGTCAGTCTGGCACAGAGACTGGTAATAACATCCGCCAGTGCCACACACGCAGTCAATGGAGAACATTGGATAAACTTGAACGCAGTGACCGTTTGACAAACCACACAGACACAACAAAAAAAAAACACAGACATATATTACTGTACCTGGTTCGCCCTCCGTCGAACCCTGATGCCCAGGCCTTTAACAGGGTTGTTGTAACCCACCAGAGCGAGGGCCTCCCTGACCTCTGCTTTCAGAGATGGATTCTCAGCCTGTCGGAGACAAAGTAGGCACGGTAATACTACATGGTGAACATACACTAATTTATTCAGTTCTACAGCGCTAGTTTTTATGCAAGGCCAGAAACAAAGGCCCTGGGTTAAAATGGGTTAAGTGTCCAATCGGAAAGTACCTACAGATAAGGCTATCTGTAATATAAATAGCCTATATGATAAGGGAACAAACAGGGCCGTGCAAACGCGTTTTGGTGATTTCTGGTAAATCATCAAAATAAATAAAATCACATCTCGTTTTTGGACATAATTCCGCAGTTTTTACCTGATTAAGAACTATATGATTGGAAATTAATGTTACGTTTATAGCCCTAAAACTTAAGGTGATAATGATTCTGTCTCTGCTTCCTGTTGACAAGACATTTTGATAAATAGCCCAATGTCAAAACACAGTTTTAGCATGTCCAAATCAATAACCGCATTAAGTCCTGCGATGGACAGGCGAGTATAGCAAAATCAACAGTACCAAACCAAATATATGAATCTGTTTAAAGCAATTGATTTTAATGTATTGGTGATGACTGTAAACTAAAGATCACCAATCTGAAGCAAAAAAGGATATGAAATGTGGTAAAAAAAAGCAAGCTTCTGTAATGTAGTAACACGTTTTCTCCACCATAAGGAAATGCGAGTAAGATAACATAATTAAATATGTCAAAGTAATTCAATATTTTCATATATGATGATAGTAAATAAAGCACACACACATTTTTACAACAATGACATTTATTTCTTCCTAATTTAATCATGAGAGTAAAAAATTATCCGAAGCACAGTTTAACCAGGCACTCTAGACTAGAGCATCCATTAGACCTTTGCAGCAGGCTGAACGTTTGACATCCCTACTACATAGTAAGACAGTTCTCTCATTGACTGACTCATCTTATATAACATTATGTAGGGTATGCAGTTGCCATAGCAAAACTTGACATTTAGGAAGGCATCAGAGAGCTTAAGGTTGTGTCCAAAATGGCACCCTATTAAATAGTGCACTACTTTTGACCAGAGCCCAATGGGCACTCTGCCCTGTTCAAAAGTAGTGCACTATAGGGTGTAGGGTGCCATTCTAGACCCAGCATAGAAAAACAACACAAGCAAATCAGCTGCCCCAGAATCTCACCAGACACAACATGATTATGAAGGCAAAAAACAATGCTGTACTGCATACTGCTCTGATGTGAGGTGTCAAAATGAAGGATTTAGGGCTAGAGGACTTGATCAGGATGGACAGATTGGACACACTGCCTGAAACACTGTAGAGGATTCGGCACAAAAGCTCTAACAGGATAACTGATCAGTGGAGGCTGGTGGGAGGAGCTATAGGAGGATGGGCTCATTGAAATGGCTGGAATGGATTAAATGGAACATTTTCAAACACATCAAACATATGGAAACCACATGTTTGACTCCGTTCCAGTCATTCCATTCCAACCATTACAAATAACCCATCCTCCTATAGCTCCTCCCACCAGCTTCCTCTGTAACTGATATGTCCTAACATGACTTTGTCGGTAAAGACTCTAATTCGCAACTCAAAAGGACAGTCTCTGACACCTCTGTTTCACCACGCTCCGCACCGGGTCTGCGTTGCACCAAATGACGGGCGTCACAAACACCAGGAATCTTCCATTTCAATTGCTCCATCTCCACCCTTAATGCTAACCCAGAAATCCCTCCTTTCAATGGTGCCCTGTTCCTAAGAGTAATAGATCTTGACTCGAGGATGCGTGGCTCAGAGCAGCCGCTCCCTCTGGGTGGAAGAAACACAAACAAACATCACAATTCCACTTCGGGTTAGGCCTACTTTCATTAGCACCATGGCAGCAACATTAAAACTTCTTATGGCTGCAATCCCGATAACGGGATCGATATGACAACAGCCAGTGAACGTGCAGGGCGCTATTTTCAAAACATCAAAAATCTCATAATTAAAATTCCTCAAACATACATGTATCTCATACCATTTTAAAGCTATTCTTGTTGTTAATCCCACCACAGTGTCCGATTTCAAATATGCTTTACAGCAAAAGCACCACAAACGATTATGTTAGGTTACCACATATAGCCACAGAAAAACACAGCCATTTTTTTTTTCCAGTGAAAGAGAGGAGTTTCAAAAAGCACAAATAGAGATTAAATTAATCACTAACCTTTGATGATCTTCATCAGATGACACTAATAGGACTTCATGTTACACAATACATGTATGTTTTGTTTGATAATGTTCATGTTTATCAAAATATGAGTTTACATTGGCGCGTTACATTCACTAGTTCCAAAAACATCCAGTGATTTTGCATAGCCACATCATTCAACAGAAATACTCATCATAAATGTAGATGATAATACAATTTATACAGATGGAATTATAGATATACCTCTCCTTAATGGACCGCTGTGTCTGATTTAAATAAAAATAAAAATATGGAATAAGCCAGCCATGCAATAACCTGAAACAGTGCTCAGAAAAATTAGTCGCAATTAACCGCCGTGTTGACGTCAACATAAACAGGAAATTACATGATAAATATTCCCTTACCTTTGATGATCTACATCAGAAAGCACTCCAGGAATCCCAGGTCCACAATAAATGTTTGTTTTGTTCGATAATGTCCGTTATTTATGTCCAAATACCTTCTTTTGTTAGCGCGTTTGGTATACATATCCAAACGCTCATTCTGGTCAGCGTTACATCGGACAAAAACTTCAAAAAGTTATATTACAGGTCAAAGAAACATTTCAAACTAAGTACAGAATCAATCAACCATAGGATGTTTTTAACATATAGCTTCAATAAAGTTCCAACCGGACTATTCCTTCTTGTCTTCACGAGCAATGGAACGCAAGTGGGTACCATGAGGAATAAGCGTGATCAGAAAATGGCTGACTGCCAGACACCTGAAAGATTCTGCTATCATTCACTCCCACAACACCATAGAAGTCTCATTATAATTTCTACTGATGGTTGACATCTAGTGGAACTCCTAGGCAGTGCAACATCATTAATATCTCAAGGGGATTTCATTGGGGACTCTGGTGAATACATACAAAGCTCAGATTTCTCACTTCCTGTTTTGATTTCTCCTCAGGATTTTGCTTGCCATATGAGTTCTGTTATACTCACAGACATCATTCAAACAGTTTTAGAAACTTTAGAGTGTTTTCTATCCAATGCTAATAATAATATGCATATATTAGCAACTGAGACTGAGGAGCAGGCCGTTTACTTTGGGCAACTTATTCATCCAAGCTACTCAATACTGCCCCCCAGCCATAAGAAGTTTAAGACATACAGTTTTCTGATTTAGTGTTCAAAATAAAATGCGTTAAGACGCTATGTGTGTGATACGAAATTAAGAATTTTTGCAGCTTTGCATAGTGCATAATGTTAAAATAACATTACAAAAAATGTAAACTAAAGATAATTATTACTTTACACAAGATAAATAATATCATAAGGTGGAGCATGTTGATAAATGGTTCTAGCTTAAGTACACTGAACAAAAATATAAACGCAACATGTAAAGTGTTGGTCCCAGGTTTCATGAGCTGAAATTAAAGATCCCAGAAATGTTCCATAGTCCGTCCTCCTGCCAGGTGTGGCATATCAAGAAGCTGATTAAACAGCACAATGCCACAGATCTCAAGTTTTGAGGGAGCGTGCAATTGGCATGCTGGCTGCATGAATGTCCACCAGAGCTGTTGCCAGAAAATGTAATGTTAATTTCTCTACCAACGTAATTTTAGAGAATTTGGCAGTAGGTCCAACTGACCTCACAACCACAGACCACGTGTAGCCACGCCAGCCCAGGACCTCCACATCTGGCTTCTTCACTTGTGGGACTGTCTGAGATCTGGACAGCTGATGAAACTGACAAGTATTTCTGTTTGTAATAAAGCCCTTTTGTGGGGAAAAACATATTCTGATTAGCTGGGCCTGACTCCCCAGTGGGGGGGACTGGCTCCCAAGTGGGCGGGCCTATGCCCTCCCAGGCTCACCCATGGCTGTGCCCCTACCCTGTCATGTGAAATCCATAGATTAAGGCCTAATGAATTTATTTCAATTGACTGATTTCCTTATATGGACTGTAACTCAGTAAAATCGTTTAAATTGTTCCATGTTGTGTTTATAGTTTTGTTCAGTATTTAAATTAATGTAAAGAACACAATATTTTACAGACCCTATTGATGTAGCACTAGAGTATATATATGGTGTTATTTCTTGGATGACTGCACTTACAAAGAAAGGCGCTAGAACCTAAAAGGGTTATTTGGTTGTCCCCATAGGAGAACCCTTTGAAGAACCCTTTTTGGTTCGAGGTAAAACCCTATTGGGTTCCATGTAGAACCCTTTCACCGGAAAATACCAGATACCTTTCTCCATCCACTCATTGTAAAATAATGTTTTTTTTCTTAATTAGGATGCATCTAGTGTTCTTCATACCGTAGCTACTGTCTTTGGTTTCAGTTTATTTCCCTTTCCGTTTTCGATTTCCCCTCATTTTCACCTTCGCATCCAGTAGTTGGCAGCAATAAACCTTTTCCGGTGTAGTCCGCCCTAAACACCACCAAAGAAGAAGAAGGTGCGCGAGGGAGCATCAAAATATCAAAAATAGTGCGACTTATTAACTGAAGTTATCCTTCGCAATTCAGCAAAAATGTAAGTGAAACTGTATTGTTGCAGTTTTGACTCCTCGCATAAGTCCATGATTAGGGTCATTCAATCATTGTTTTTTGGCTTTACTGGGCAATCAAGCTTGCTAGCGTTAAATTGTGAACTAACCATCAGCTAACATTAATTAGCAAACGTTAGCTAACGTTATATAAGATAGCCAACATCATCACCAGCATCACCAGCAATGTGTCGTTTGTTGTGCCCTTATCTTTGGATGAATGAGAAAAATACATACAAAATATCGCTAATATCGTGTCAGTTCAGGTTAATAACGGAGTTTTCTTAACTAACGTTAACTAGTTCAACCAGGCTCAATCTGCCTGCCTGTCTCCATCAATACTGTAAATAGCTTCGTCAAGATGCAGCTGATCAGAGTAAGTGTGATATCACTTTTCTCAACTCAAGAAACTATTGATAGTGAAATAGGTCACACGATTAGCTAAAACTACTCTACTATATGATGTGGGATATTTAGGTTGGAGGTTATATCAATACTAGTAGTATACCTTTTCTGCCCACTCCTTTGCATAAATAATACAGGGTACTGTGGTCTCAGTGATGCATTGTACGTTTTTTACATGTGTATGCTGTAGTGTAACGTCAACTGTTCTTCTACTCCTCCCAAATTTACTTTACAGAAGCCACCAGCACCATGGCAACTTCACAGTCAGCCTTCGCATTTGCAGTTTGTATCCTGATAATAACAGAGTTAATACTGGCCAAAAAGGACTACTATGACATATTGGGAGTGCCGAAAGATGCCAACGAGCGTCAGATAAAGAAGGCTTTTCACAAGCTGGCTATGAAGTATCACCCAGACAAGAACAAGAGCCCAGATGCTGAGACAAAGTTCAGAGACATTGCTGAGGGTAAGTGTAATAGGAATTTCCAGGTGAACAAAGGAGAAGAGCAGTCCCAGATAAAGTAAATTTAAGAGTCAATCTGGTGTATTATAAGTTGCAAGTCCAGCACAAGCAGAGAAAATGTCTAACTGGCCTTCTCTGAGCAGGCCCCTATATCCTAATCAAAAAGTGCCAAATGTTCTGTAGGAAGTCAAAACAAAAAGGCAGTGACTTTGTCAGCTGCTACAGACTCGCACAGTGTTCACAGAATGTCATCAATACAATACAACAGTGAATAAACAGTGCGTCCTTGTACCTCCAGTCTGGAGTCAATCGCTATCAACAGATATGAGAATCCATACCATTTGGCTTCCGGTCTAGCAACCATCAACCCACACCTTGAGTGTAACTCTGCAAAGGATTTGTATTACAGAAACTCAAAATACGCTTAACATTGTGTTGGTCATGCTAAATGAGATATGAAGTTTAGTCATCTTTAATATTCCTATTACAGGTTGATACTTTACTGTCGTGTCTTTATTTATGTAAAAATGACTACTCGCGTTCCAGCGCTTTCTTTCTTATTATTGTGTTGTAGCCAAATTACATCACTGTTGTTTTTTATACGACTGCTAATAGAATCATTGGTATGATCTTAAACCCTTTTTTTGCAACTCTCTCATCTACAGCATATGAAACATTGTCAGACGAGAAGAGGCGACAAGAGTATGACCAGTTTGGACATGGCACATTCCATAACGATGGAACCAAAGGCAGAAACGGGCCAAACGTCCACCAGCCCTTCAACTTTGGCGACATGTTCAAGGACTTTGATATTTACAGCCAGAACCGGCACGCCCGTCACAAGAGGCACTTCGAGGATCACTTCCGGGCCCACCAGGAGGCCCATCACAGCAGACACAAGAGACACTCCCAGGGTGCTTTTGGAGCAGCAGGTGGTGGTGGCTTTGACGGCATGTTTAACGACATGAAGAGGTTTACTTTTCACAGGGATACTACTAAGCAGACTGAGAGCAGGTTTCAGAGTACTACCGCGAAGCAACACTGCAGAACAGTGACACAACGCAGGGGGAACATGGTCACCACGTACACTGACTGCACTGGCTCCTGAGGACAGGGGCAACGTCCGTATCCACATCACTTGGGTTGTGTTCATCAGGCATGAAATGGAAGAATGCGGTTTGAAATGGGGAGTTACTATCTGAACCAATTGTGGCTGATGGGAGGAGCTATTGGAGGACGGGCTCAATGTAATGGCTGGAATGGAATTAATGGAACGGTATCAAACACATGGAAACCCCGTTTGACTCCGTTCCTTTATTCCATTCCAGCCATTTCTTAAATGTTTTTTATTTTTATTTAACATTTTATTTAACTAGGCAAGTCAGTTAAGAACAAATTCTTATTTACAATGACTGCCTACCCTGGCCTCCCCTAACCCGGAAGACGCTGGGCCAATTGTGTGCCGCCCTATGGTACTCCTGATCACAGCCGGTTGTGATACAGCCCGGGATCAAACCAGGGTCTGCAGTGACGCCTCTAACACTGAGATGCAGTGCTTTAGACCGCTGTACCACTTGGGAGCCATTACAATAAGCCTGTCCTCCTATAGCTCCCCCCACCAGCCTCCACTGATCTGAACTTGTCCAATAAGAAATGGTCGTTTTTCGTTTTCCAGTGCACAACATTTTGAAATGTTTCTCTATGGTGTGCCCTAATGAACATGACCCTGCAACAGCTTGCAACTGGGCAGGCACCTGTGGTGGGGGCTAGGTGTTTTTGTTGATGCTGTGACCTAAGTGCTGGTCATTGCTACTTTGTTGAGTTAAAGTAAGTAGCTAATGAAAACATATTTGAGCAGACACTGTTTGTAAAACAATCAATAATAATAATAATTCAAGCACTGAACAGCTTGTGAAGCTTATTGCTCACAGTTTACATCAAGTATAGTTAAGAATTTGAACGTGGTAGAGGAGAATATTTTTGGGAAGTGTTAAGAAATTGTTTTGTATATCCATTTGACCAACGTTTCACAAACTCGGTGCACGTTTTGGTTTTTGCCCTAACACTTCACAGCTAATTTAAATTATCAAAGCCTGATGATTAGTTGATCATTTGAATCAGCTGTGTAGTGGTAGGGAAAAAACCTAAACATGCACCTGTTGGGGTCCCGAGGACCAAGTTTGGGAAACCCTGCATTACACTATCATTCTATGTACAGTATATTTAGTACCCCTCTTGAATATTTACAAAGTCTCTTACTCGTTAGCCAAAAGTGTTTAGTAACTACTACCACTCCCAGATCTAGACATTTTCTGTGTGCATTTCGTAGTTTGTATAGCCTACACGGTTCCACTGTGTGACTCCAGCAACCTTTAGTTGGAACAAAACGGTGTGGACAATGACGCTGGGACAGGTTTGCTTTTGGTTGATAAATGGAGAAAAATGTCTCCTCAGTTTTTAGCATTTAGTGAAACTATAATGCAGCATTTTGATGTACTGTTTCGTAAAGGGACGCTCACCACTTGTAGTTGAACTTAGGTCAAACTATTCAGCTCTACAAGAACTCGTATGGCCAAGGGAACACATTGGAAACTACTTGCAGTTCACGTAGCCAGCTGTTGTCGTTGCTGCTGTGTGCTGGCCATTGGTTCTTCGCCGACATCTTTCCTCCTGTCTGCATGGACCACTTGAATTCATAAGCTCACGTTGGTGTAAATACAATCCAGTGTTGTTCATCCAACACCTCATAAATATCCGTTACCTGTTTCCCCTAGACTGTAGACTAGAAATGTACGTTATCCAGTTTTGTTATGTCATGTGTAAAGCCAGCACTCCTTTTTTTTGTCTTTTTTTGCCACTGTTTGCTGCCTTTGTCGTTGTGATACCTTGACCCATATAAGCACTTTCATTATTTTAATCCTTTGGATAAAATGTGTTACTTTGACAGAAAAATTGTGTATCGTCCCTGTAAATAAAAGTGTTGTATAAAATATCAGAAAATAAACTTTATTTGCATTTTTTTTGCATTGTGCTGAATTTTGGCAGGTATGTATGCAACCTCATAGTAGTTAGTGAGTTATTAGCCAAGTTATAGATCATTTGTAGTCAGCAATAGGGGAGTGATTGCTTCCAACAAGAGCACCAAACATGTACATTTGAAAAGCAAATCAGATAAAGTGCTTTTTTTGTATTTTTTTTGTCCTAAAGGGTGTTAAGTAGCCAATAGGCAGAGGGTAGCATAATTTGTCTGATTCTCTGTAATAATGGTATGGGAATAATAATGAATTTTTTTGCATCAAACAACACAACATTTTTCAGTCACCTTGTCTGAAGCACAAGTGGATAAACAGGTTTATGCCAAGCCCTGCATGTATTTTTCAAAAGTTTCATGGAATGGAGGCCTACATTGAACACCACACTTTGGCTGCTACTGTAGGCTGAATGATAGAACAGCTATTTCCGTGTTAAAATGTTATGGGATGCATTTTCTCAGTTGATTTTGATGGTAGGCCAATCTGGTAGACCTACATAATGATCAAATTGCCACAGTAGCCTACTTGGCCACTGTAACATAAAGCGGGTACAGCCTCAGTGAATGCGCGCTGAAAGTTGCACAAAATTCAAGTTTGTGCTCAGCAGAGGCATGTCTTGTGAGTATGCAGGCCATGGAAGAACTGGGACCTTTTCAGCTTCCAGGAATTGTATACAGATCCTTGCGACATGGGGCTGTGCATTATTATGCTGAAACATGAGGAGAATGGCGGCGGATGCATGGCACGACAGTGAGCCTCAGGATCTCATCACGGTATTTCTGTGCATTCAAATTGCTATCTATAAAATGCAATTGTGTTCGAAGCTTATGCCTGCCCACACCATAATCACACCACCACCATGGGGCACTCTGGTCTGTCATTTGCCCAGTACAGTTGAAACGTGTGAAGAGAACACACGTGAAGATTTACCCACTGAAGTCAGGCTGAACTGCAGTCTGGTCAAGACCAGGGTGAGGATGACGAGCACGCAAATTAGCTTCCCTGAGATGGTTTCTGACAGTTTGTGCTGAAATTCTTCGGTTGTGCAAACCCAGTTTCAGTAGCTATTCGGGTGGCTGGTCTCAGAGGATCCCACAAGTGAAGAAGCCGGATGTGGAGGCTGGCATTGTCTGCGGTTGTGAGGTCGGTTGGATATACTGCTAAATTCTCTAAAACAATGTTGGAGGTGGCTTATGGTAGAGAAATTAACATTCAATTCTCTGGCGGACATTCCAGCAGTCAGCATGCCAATTGCACGATCCCTCAAAACTTGAGACATCTGTGGCATTGTGTTGTGTGACAAAACGGCACATTTTAGAGTGGCCTTTTATTGTCCCCAGCACAAGGCGCACCTGTGTAATGATCATGCTGTTTAATCAGCTTCATGATATGCCACGTCTGTCAGATAGATGGATTATCTTGGCAGAGGAGAAATGCTCACTAACAGGGATGTAAACAAATTTGTGCGCAACATTTTGGAGAAATAAGCTTTTTGTGCGTATGGAAATGTTATTTTAGCTCATGTAACATTGGACCAACAATTTACATGTTACTTTTATATTTTTATTCAGTATACATTTACCAGTGTTGACATGATTCATGCTGCACCAATGTAAAGCAAAATGTATTTTCCAAGACAACAGTCACTTAACAAAATATTTAGGCACTGATTAATGTAGTGAGAAAATCAGGGTTGGGAATTTCCTTGGCATTACCAAAAACAAAATATCTAGCAAAGGAAATGAACAAAATGTGCACATGTGGCTACATGCAGCTCTCACTTTGATCTCAAAACAAGCACATCTGCTCACGACCACTCATCCTGTAAACACAGTCCAGTTCAAAGTAAATGGCACAGATCCATATTTGGCAATGGTCTATTTGCATATAGGCCCACTGCAACCCTGATGGTTTATGTTATGTAGAGTACTGGCCGAGTAGTGCGTGTCAATGCAATAGAATCCTACTCTGACGCTTTCTGCCTAAAACAAAATCTCTTGCAATGTTATTTTTGTTTTGTTATGTTGCATTGAAAGTGGCTAATATTCCATTGATTTGATCACAATTGCCACAGTAAAGGGACACGTTGATAGAGTTAACAGGGAAAACTAGAACAGTGGTCCCCAACCTTTTCAAGAACACTGAGTCAAAATGCATGCTGAGATCTACTGCTCAGATTTTTTTTTAACATGACTTAAAAAATGTAATCCTGTGTAACCGATGTGAAATGGCTAGCTAGATAGCGGTGGTGCGCGCTAATAGCGTTTCAATCGGTGACGTCACTCGCTTTGAGCCCTTGAAGTAGTGGTTCCCCTTGCTCTGCAAGGGCTGTGGCTTTTGTGGAGCGATGGGTAACGATGCTTCGTGGGTGACTGTTGTTGATGTGTGCAGAGGGTCCCTGGTTCGCGAGGGGAAGGACGAAAGTTAAACGGTTACATATGCAACATTAACCAATTAAAAAGAGTACTGTATTAAATAGTGGGCACTTTGAATACAGTGTTGTTTGACATGACAACGAATGAAAATGCCAGGGAGGAGTAATTGTGACAGGGATATGAACAAAGTGATGGCCAGTATTTCCTATGGGACACTCTGGCTACATTTAATGTTATTTCTTAACTACTTAATGTAGCTAAAATATGCATGCTTTACGTATTCCTCTTTGATTTAGAAGATACTGTTGCACAAACAACATGCTGATTTAGGCACCATCCCTGGTATTATCAGGCTGTATAGCTAGCTACGTTTACTCGAACTCAGTACATGTATTAGCTAGGGTAGCTAGCCAGCTAACTAATTAGAATTACCTGCTAACATGATTTAGACCCAACTTGCTTAGAAAATACAAACTAGCCGTTTGCAGATGTATGAAACACAAACTAATAGTGTAATTATAGAACGCTAGTGGATTTATATGAAGACGCAAACTGAAAACAGCATATTTTTAATCAACAATGTTGCATGTGCTGCATTGATCATGCAGACTGAATGCAGGTGTCTCGTGATCGAAGAACAACAAATGCGCTCCTTGATTGACAGGGGGCGGGGCTAGGTCTGTGTGGAAAGTGGCATGGAGAGAGATGACTCGAGTACCGTATCACATTTAACAAACCAAACATTCAAATGCCTTTAAGTAAAAACACAAACCAGTCCCTGCATCAATACCGTTATATCATAAAATACAGTATACCACCCAGTCATGTGAAATCCATAGATTAGGGCCGAATTAATTTATTTCAATTGACTGAATGTAACCCAGTAAAATCTTTGAAATTGTTGCATTGATATTTTCGTTCAGTGTAGTTTTTCAACATTTGTGAGCTGTTCCTTTAATATTTTCCATATGTAAAGGACATATCAAAGCTGCAGGCTAAAGTTAAATCTAGACTTGGTTTCCACTATCGTAATCGCGCCTCTTTCACCCCAGCTGCCAAACTAACCCTGATTCAGCTGATATCTACTGCAGCCCTCATCCTCCATTTAAAACACCCGTTCTACCAGTCACATTCTGTTAAAGGTCCCGAAAGCACACACATCCCTGGGTCGCGCGTCTTTTCAGTTAGCTGCAGCTAGCGATTGGAACGATCTGCAACAAACACTCAAACTGGACAGTTTTATCTCAATCTCTTAATTCAGACTCAATCATGGACACTTACTGACAGTTGTGGCTGATTTGCGCGATGTAATGTTGCCTCTACCTTCAGCCCCTTGTGTTGTAGTCTGTGCCCAATAATGTTTGTACCATGTTGTTGTTGTGTTACTACCATGCTATGTTGTTGTCTTAGGTCTCTCTTTATGTAGTGTTGTATCTCTTGTCGTGATGTGTGTTCTGTTGTATTTAAAACAAACATTGAAAAAAATTATCCCAGCCCCCGTCCTCGCAAGAGGCATTTTGCCTTTTGATAGGCCATCATTGTAAATAAGAATTTGTTCTTAACTGACCTGCCTAGTTAAATTAAAGTTAAACAAAAAATATATTGTAACGACCCTGGGTTTATAAGCGCGGAAATCGACTCTGCCGCTCGAGCATGGTTTTGCGGCACAGTCGATAGCGTGCCGGACCTCGGGCTAGAAGGTCAAGGGTTCGAGACCAGGGGCCTGTTGCACAAAACTAGGATAAGGGATTAAGCCAGGATATCTTGGTGATCCTGGCTCAATTGATCCGTAATCCGGTTGCACTAAAGATGGATAGGGGGCAGGAGGATATGTTATGGTATAAATTACCATGGAGATTTATTCTGTGGAGCTAGCCTGCTCCAGACCAGGCTAAATTCCAGGATCTATTTAATCTCATCCCTAATGTCAGTCAGCAGTCACCACAAATGGAAACCAATAGTTATTTCACTGCTCACTATACATTGTTATCACATATAACTAGACCCACTGTTATTATTTAAACGTTTGTGATCATTAATTCAATGATTTTGGATAAAAAATGATTTTTAGATGATGTTGCTATCATTAGATAATTTACAGTTTCCCATAGACTATAAGGCTATATATAAAATGATAGAATATTAGGGCCACAGAGGGGAAAAAAACACAAGTCATAATATTGTAACCAGTTGTTTTAGGAGGACAGTTGTTAAATGACAGATGTGGGGCATTCGTGAAATTGTACTTCAGTATGGTTTCATAAACAAAGACATGCTGATGTGCCAGAATATTAAGTATCACATTGTCATAAGTATCAAAACTGTAAAAACAATATGTAGCTTTTCTGCAGAAAGAACCAGCCTCATAAATGTATGACTTTATCCTTTTTCTTCAGTGTGGCCCTAGTACTCTGTCATATAAACAAATACACATTCCATATGAATATAAAAACACAATGTGTAACATTATGTTCCTTTATTGAATAAGGACAAAACAAAGCAGGTAAACCATCAGCTCCTTTCGAAACTGAAGTCACAGTGACTCTACAAGATGGAAAGCACAGAATCCAAGCATATTATACAAAATGATACATACACATTCAAAGGTCTGTATATAACACACCCTGCATGTCTGCACACTAAAATAAATGCAGGACAAATCCATACACATCAACTGAACAGACAAATGAATGGATGCAGTAGCCTCCCTGCAGCCTTGTATTACACACAGTATACCGCACAAACATCATAAGAGGCAAATTCGTCAAAAAACGAACCCAAAAAAACCCAAATTCCTCTGCCACCGCAGGACATATTTAACCAAAATTGAAAGCACACATACTAACTAAATAATCAACACATATTGGTCCCTCAGCAGCCGACCACTGTCGTCATCAGGGAAGATTGCCGGATTGTCCCAGTCCATGGCTGGTGGCACTCTGGGGCCCTCTCCTTCCTCAGGCAGGCCACATTGTGGAGGACAGCACAAGCCACAGTAATATCACAATGCCTAACAGGGCTGACCCTTAATTTGTGAAGGCAGTGAAAGCGTGCCTTCAGGAGGCAAAGTGTCATTTCAACTCTGGCCCTGGTCCTGGCATGGGCATGGTTGTAGCCTGCTGTGCTTCCTGGGGTCTGTGAAAGGTGTCAGGAGAAAAGGCTGGCAGCCATACCCCCTGTCTCCAGCAACACACAGAGAATTCACCTGTCAACACAAAATCTCATCATTACTACCTCATAACACAAGTGATATTCTTGACACAGCCATGATGGTTATAAATAGGGGTTGTGTGGCTTACCTTGTGATAGGCACTGATAGATTTCAGGAGGCCCGAAAGATTCTGGAGTCATGGACTGAGCCAGGCCATTTTGCCACAACATTGCTGATCACACAGTCAGCATTGCAGACCATCTGAAATCATAAGATGAGGAATATTACACAATCAATGCACATCACTGGCAATGCAGAGTGTTCGTCAATGGACAATATCAAAAAGTTATGTTCACCTGAACATTAATGCTGTGAAAGGATTTCCTATTCACAAATCGGCCTCATGGGCCCTGAGGGGGCTTTTATCCTTATTGTGGTGCAGTCCACTGCACCAATGACATTGGGAACCTGTACACAAAGTAATGAGTATCCTACTATGGTTTAACAGTTGTCCTGTAATTTGTAGATCCTCTTACCTGCAATCCTATAGAACTCTCTTTGATGTCACAGAGTCTTCTGTGGCCAGGGAAGGAGATGAAGACATCTGCTAATGCTTTGATAGCCAGACACACACTCTTATTGTGCGGCAATTGTGGCCTTGTTCAGCTGTTCTGCATCCCCACTGAGTACAGGAAGGCTCACTAGCAAAAAAGCGCAAGGCACACAAACCATTTGCTCCACATCGTGTGCTCCGTGCAGTGCGGTGCTTAATCCTGGGACCAGTAGTCTGCATAGATACCTGATGCCATCTGCAGAAACCTGTATCTTTCATATAGATGGTCATCAGGGAGGCCAGTGGGTCCAACCGGTCCTGAAGACCCTTTCTCGCCTGAAGGCTCTCCTCAGCACAATGTTTTCTTCATCCACCACATCTCGCACGAATGGGCATGCCATTGTCAGAGCAGCAGAAAGGAACACACAATTTTGGGCCTTCATATAGGCTAGTGGCCACACCTGGTGCTGGGGGGGTGGGCAAAAGAGGGCGATGCCTATATACGATGACTTGGTTGTACTGATTGCTGGGAAATTAAAAAAAACTTAGAAAGATGCCACCGTCCTGTGTGCTCACAATAAGAGCTCATATGTCATGGCTCACTTGACTTTACGAGAATATACCTAATTTTTATTTTGAGGCTGTGTCATCTTCTTGGAGCTGGGGGAGGAAAGAAAAATAATGTAATACATTTGTGTTACAGTTAGCATACAGTGTACATTGAAGGCATATCTCACCTCCCTCTCAAGTTTTTTTATTTCAAGGTCCAGTTTCCTAATTGTCTCTTTTTTATTTCGGACTCCAGTGCAAGATTTTCCATCTTTTTCTTCTTGTACTGAATGTCTATGTCTGCCAGTTCTATTTGGCGCCGGAGGTGGTTGCCATACAACTTTCTGATAGCTTGTGAGCTCTGTGAACACAATACAATTAGCGCAGCTGGAATTTGGCAGGATGTGGTGTCCTTTTATTAATACGCACTATGTTGCCAGGCTGGTTTTCCACTGTATAGCATCTGGGTCCTGTAAATAAATTAGATTTTTTGATTTTGATGAGGACTCCTCACCATTGTAGAGTAAATAGTACTTTCACAGTCTTAACATGATACCTCATGCCTTCTGGAATCCAGAGAGATGGTATCCTCCTCATCATCGTCTCCATCATGTGCTGTTGCTGCTGCACTGGGGCCTTCACCCTATAACATTTAATCGGATTCATATTGAAGCTAGTAGACAAGACATGCCAGGCCTACAGTATGCTTTGATGGAGTACTCACTGGATCAGCATCGTCTGGTGCTTGTGCTGGTGGCTCTAACAGGAGCACAGTGCTGCCAGACACTGCAAGGCAATAGGTAAACCAAAGTCAGACAGTCCAAATTGATTCAATATGAATGTGGTTGTATCCCATGTAGAGATGGAAGGACAATACCTTGAATGAAGCGGGTGGCATCTTGGGAGGAACCTATGTCGTCTCTTTCCCCCCGGGATCCCTCTAAGACGGGCCTGCCTTTATTTAGCTCCAAGGCCATGTTCCTTCTGCTGGGTAAGGTCAGCCTTTGGTGACCCACCCGTGCCTTGTCTGTGGGTATTCTTTTTCACTGCTAAAACAGTACAGACAATGTGTGAGCAGGCACCTTCTGGGTACAATATATGCTTGTGCTTTGTTAAATATTAGTCAGGGACCATACCATTCTGCAGAATGTTCTTGTATTTGATTTTGACCTGCTGCCATGTCCGTTTTGGCCCGTTCATGTTTAATCTACAACACCACACACACACACACACACCACACCACACACATTTAATGGAGTCACACTGCAAAAAATTACTTGGTATTTTTGTCTTGTTTTCAGTAAAAATATCAAAAAATGTATCATAGCTTTTATACAGTGTGATGGAGTTACTTTACACATTTTCACTCATATCTGCAGTGCATTTCAATTAAAAATGTAACGTTTCATAATCACAGTACAACTGCATTTTTGGAGATGTGAATTAAATATTTGAATGTAATTGTGATGTTTCAGCGGAGCGGTGAGTGTGTAATTGTGCACTACTTACGCATTCAGGCGGTCTGCAATACTTGCACGCTTTTTTCTCTTGCTTTATCACTGTGGCGGTGTTGCCTTTCTTCTTAATTATATCTTTTACCTCCTCGTATGCCTCCATGAGGATTTGTGCTTCGACGGGGAAAGTAGCGGCTCTAGTTGCCATGGTAAATCAGTTAATCTGTGATCTGTGGCGGGGTCTATTTGAGTGAGCCGTGAGCGCGCACCTATCCAGGATTGGTTTCACCTGGCTTAATGAATCCGTGTCTGCTCATCCTGGCTTGGTCTTTGTGCAACCAATTAAGCCTGGACGCACATGTTTTGGCTTCATTGAGCTCAGCTGAGTCATTTATCCCGGATGTCTTAATTCTACTTTTGTGCAACAGGCCCCTGCCCCCTGCTTGTTTCATTACAATATATAAAAAACTCATAGTCCCACAATGCAACGCTGAATTATTTTGTGCGCAGTTTTCTGGGCCGGGTAAGAGGTGGCAGTGTAAGGGACGTTGTATGACTTTGTGCCTGTGTTTAGCAGGCTAGTTAGGTCGTTTATTTGACAGGTGCTACATTTTCAGAGCCATGGAGGCCCTTATCCCTGTCATCAATAAATTACAAGATGTGTTTAATACAGTTGGCGCAGACATTATCCAGCTGCCGCAGATTGCTGTTGTTGGAACGCAGGTAAGAATCGCTGGCCAGCTAACTAGCATCCCTTCACCTAGTTTCATTCCCTTAACGTTAGCTATAGTACTGTTGTCTGTATCACGCAGTTCCACTTCGAGATATTTCATAGTACATGAACATTTACGTGTACTGTGTTTTCGATGAAAGGTTAGCTAACGTTACTATAATTACCTTAGCTTTAGCAACTTAGTTAGCTAGCTAGATAGTTAGCTTGGCTAACGTTAGTGGCTATGAATCATGAGCTGCTAACTAGTTGGTTATAGCGAATTTGACAGACCGTGGAACCTGGCTAACGTTAGCCCTGTGTAATGTTAAAACAGCTGTGTTCAGCAGAAGGTGCCATTGAAATGTAATGGCATCCCATGTCTCTAAATGTACGTATTACACATTTACTGATTTGTTTACACTGGTATCCCTCTCCTAGCCTTTGAAGACTTCAGTGGTTTTGATGAATGAAAACATCAATTAATTCTTCCAAGACATCCCTCCCTTTTCTTATTGGTTGAATTATCATTCATTATATGTCAGTTGGCAACCAACTGGTGCATTACCGCTACCACCTGGACTGGAGTATGGACCTCAGTTCAGCTTTCATTCACCCATGTGGGTATTTGCTCCCCAAAAAACAGTGAGGAGATGGCACGTGGGTGTATGCAACTAAAAACCAATGAGGTGATTTGCACCGCATCATGCCACAAATAAAACCAAGTTCTATTTTACCAACTGGCTACGCAGACGCACGAGCAGTGTGGGTGCAATGATTGAATGTACCATGCTGACCACACCGCCTGCGCAAGCGTTGCAAAATAAATGTACACATGCTATTCAATCATTGCACCAACAGTGCTCGCGCGTACTAACAAGCGTCTGCGTAGCCAGACGTTAAAATAGAACTTGGTTCTATTTGTGACGCTTGATGTGCTGCAAGTCCTGCCTCTCCCATCTCCTCGTTGGTTTTTAGGACCATATACCCACGTGGGTGATTCATCTTTCAATGTTTAATGCTTCTTACGACCTGTCCCCAAATTAATATAGTTCGTTCAGAGTTCGTTTTGATATTTCAACCTGATGTCCTTCAACCTGTGTCCTGATCGCGTGTGGGTGGACAAAATCAACATGCGCAGGAGGACGAGCGGTCTGTTCAGCATGTAAGGGACTTCAGCTAAGTGTACCCCATTTCCAGTGTGCCTGCCAACAGAGTAAAGATTGCCTCAAGATCGTACCTTCTTGAGGACAAAGTAACCTTGGCTCCAAGGAGCAAGTAGTTGGACAGTTTTGACTTCCCCAACAGCAGCGGCTCACTTTGAGCAGACCAAGTTCTGCCGCAAACGCAAGTAAATTAGAGGCAAATTACTACCTCCTTAATTTGAGTTTTGGAAACAAGTGCTTTCATGAATGCATGGCGCGGGCCTCGTTTCACAGGAGCGTTGTAAAATAAGCTTTCTCTCAATGAACCAGCCTTAACAAATAGTTTATTTATAGATTGAATTTTATTGTCCAACATCAGTTTTATAATTTCTAAGTTTTGTGGCTACCTAGAGTGTCCTCTTTCCACTGGGAGTGGGGCGGGCTGACCCAGTCATGGATAGAAGGGAAATTAATGTCAATATCTTTGGGGGGGGGGGGKGGGGGTTTAGCTAACCCTTTTCCAAATGTTAATTCTCCTGACCTGCTACGTTAATTCTCCTGACCTGCTACGTTAATTCTCCTGACCTGCTACCTTAATTCTCCTGACCTGCTACGTTAATTCTCCTGACCTGCTAAGAAAAGTCAAATCTAACATTAATTTGACAAGCTGGATCCATTCTGGCCCAGTGTTTGTAGACAGCTATGTTTAGTTATTACACCTCATTTAAAATGTTCATGCCTATGCTACATTTTAAATTAGAGGCCTAGATTGTATTTGAAAACAGCTGTTATTTATTAATAAAACATTTCATACAAGTTTCCTATAGGACAGGTTGTTCGCAAATTATATTATACTAATATTATATTTTGAATTTGTATTACTGTGTAGGGGTCTTGTTCTTCTAGGCGAAATGTCTTTTCTTAAATTATATATTAATTTATGATTTATACCAGGGATTAAGACACAATGGGCAATGTTTTTCTTATTTTATAAACCTGTCATGTTGGTATAAGAACATTGTTCTACTTTATTTTATTACAACGTTACAGGCATATTTCTGTTCTGTTAAAATGAATTACAATAATCTAAATGTGATTTTCGAGCACCTTGGGTGGATGCCCTAATGTGTTACACACCCAATGCAAATGGATGTCTGGTCATTTTAAATGTTGCCCATCACGTTGTCTTGTGCCAAATTCTCTTAACGGAAACCCTAACCAGGGGGCACTCTTCCATCTGGTCTAAGGATAGAGATCCCAATGCCCCAGGGCAGTGAAGGGGACGTTGCACTGCGTAGGGTGCCGTCTTGCAGATGGGATGTTAAATGGGTGTCCTGACTCTCTGTGATCATTTCAAAATCCCATGGCACATATCGTAAGAGTAGGGATGTTAACGCCGCTGTCATGGCCACCGAATCATCCCCCTTATTCCTAATTGGCATATCACTCCTCACCTCTCCATCTAAGAGCTTGTGTGGTGAGCATTCTGGCACAAAAATGGTTCCCCCTACTGTGTAAAGTGCTTTGAGTTCCTCAGTTGGTAGAAAAGCTCTATATAAATCCAATGAATTATTATCATCATATAGGCTACACCTGTAATCTTCTCTCCACACACAGCTCTTGTTGGCCTAGGTGTTACCTAATAGGTTTACAGAAGCATGACATTCTCTCAGACACCTTCACTGGTCTGTCACCTTCTTTGTCACTATCTCAGCCCTTTGGCAACCGTCTGAACTGAAGGTGCCATGGCGACAAGAAGGCAGCCCCTTGGATGCTCCAAGTGTGTGTCTGCTCTGGTCTCGTTATTCATTAGTGCTTTTCCAAAAGGACAGATGCACACCGAGGGGATCTTTTGAGAAATCCTTGACCCCGTCAGTTCTATAATTGCCACACATGAATCGAGCCCAAGCTAAATTAGGTCAACCGCATCCAGGCGCAGCTGAGGTGAGGCCAGTTAGGTTCAAATGATGTGAAACTATTTGACTTGTGATGAGTCATGGCTGTCGTAGCCTCAGTTGAACGATGTTTACTACTAGCTCACTTTTACTTTCGCTCTGTAGGTGAGCATGCTATGTGTTTCTGTCTCCAGAGCAGTGGGAAGAGTTCGGTGCTAGAGGCTCTGGTGGGCAGAGACCTTCTGCCCCGTGGTACTGGTGTTGTCACCCGTCGGCCCCTCATCCTCCAGCTGGTCCACGTGGACCCAGAGGACCGCAGGAAGACCAGCGAGGAGAATGGTACTGTGAACACAACACTATCACTGCTTTAGGGTGGCAAAATTCAGCGAATTTCCCCAAAAGTTCCCAGGTTTTCAGAAAGCCTGGTTGGAGGAGCCCTCCTCTGCTTAGGCTATTCCCTTCTAATTCTGCAAGGGAATCCTCCAACCAAGGTTTTTGAAAAAGATGCCTCTGTACACTCTGCTGAGTGCAAACTTGAACGTTGGGGAAATTCTGTGCAACTTCCAGCGCGCGTTTACTGTGAACACTGAGGCTGTACCCACTTTAAGTTAGTTAAAACAGTGTCCAAGTAGGCTACTGTAGCTATTTGATCATATTGTAGGCAATGGAGAAAATCCATCCCATAACATTTTAACATGGAAATAGCTGTTCTATCAATCAGCCTACAGTAGCACCCAATGTCTGGTGTTCAATGTAGGCCTACATTCCATGAAACTTTTGAAAAACACATGCAGTGCTTAACGTTAACCTGTTTATCTACGTGACTGAAAATGTTGTTGTGGTGTTTGATGCAAGAAACCACTTGACAAAATAAAATGCATTATTATTCCCATACCATTTATTACAGAGAATCAGACAAATTATTCTACCCTCTGCCTATTGGCTATGTAGCTTATTCAAGACTGTCTCAAAATACAACACTGCCCATTTAAGACAACAAAAAAAAAGCTCTTTACCAGACTCGCTTTTCAAAGATGTCCAGAAATGTACACGTTTTGTGAAATGTACACGCCCCTATTGTTGACTACAAATGATCTATAACTAGGCTAATAATTCATTAAATTGCAAAGGATACGAACAAAATGTGGCAACATGCAGCTCTTGCTTTGATCTCAAAACAAGCACATCAGCTCACGACCACTCATGCTGTAAACACAGTCCTGTTCAAAGTAAATGGCACAGATCCAGATATGGCAATGGTGAATTTGCATATAGACCTACTGCAGCTCTGATTGGTTATGCCGCACCGGTCTGTGTAGAGTACGGGCTGAGTCGTGCGTGTCGATGCAATCGAATCCTACTCCTATGCGTTCTGTTTACAACAAAATCTCTTGCATGGTTAGTTTTGCATACTACGTCGTGTATATATATATATATATTTTTTTTTTTGGTATGTTGCATTGAAAGTGGCTAATATTGCATTGATTCGCCACAGTAAAGGGAAACGTTGATAGTGTTAACAGGGAAAACTCTAGAAGTTGAGTGAAGTTCAACCTTGTGTTTCTGTGGGCTGACATTTCTTCTGCATGTCAGTCCCAGGGAGCTGTGCTGCACGGTGGCTCTGCAGGGCACATGTTGTTGTTGACCCCCCTTCCCTGTCCCTCTCATGTCTACAGTCATTAGATTACTGTTTACATTCCTCTAGTTCAGACTTTGTCCTTCTGTGACTGTCTGCTGTTTTTTTTTTTTTGTGTGTCACTGTGTTGATAACTCTGCATATATTCAAGTCTGCAGCACTCCGTCTGAGTACTAGCTACTATCCAGCTAGTGTCCATAGTAGCTAGCTAATATACTCCAGTAAATATGGCAAGGTATAGACAAATAAATAGGCTTCCCCTTAGATTCTACTCACGTTATATCTAGAGGCTCCTAAATATTATTACTGAGCCATTAAGTCACAACAGCGTGCAATGTCATGTTACTCAATCCTCAATGTCATCCCAAGACATTTGAACACAAAACCAAGCCTGTGCCCTGCTGTTGTGAATAGTCACACACTGGATGGATCATGCCAAAAAAGTACTGCATTGCTGCAGATGGCCATGGTGCAGGAGCTGCAGCTAGGCTAACGGCTAACCATTTTCACCTGTCATCTGATCTCTCCTGAACCACAGACCCCAATGCCTGGAAAAACGGGAGCTATTACAAAGGTCTCCTTTTCATTGTTTCTCCTTGCCTTTTTGTCTGTGTTCGATCATCAGCTTCTTACTCGAGGCCTGTCCCTTTTCATATGGCCCCCCTTCCATCCTGCCTATTGTTTTTGTAGACTTGATTAAGCTGCCAAACTTTGGCTTAACTTGATTCAGCGAATCAAGCCCAACAAGGCCAGTCTGGTGTTTCAGACAAAACACTTGATTGTCTGTATAAGGACATCCTGTATAAAATAAAAACTATTCCGGAGTGCATGATCGGTGTCAACTTTGTCAGAAATCATGGTAAGTATGACTTTTAAGGGCAAATTTCAAAAAATCAGCTGTCCTCAAACAGCTGATTTTGTTTTGTTAGTTTGGTAGGTAAATATTTGTTTAAATAATCCAACTAATACAGTTATTTATTAGTTGAAAGAAGAACTTTGTTGTTTATCAAAGGTGTTTGGTAGCTAGGTAGTACGTATGCCTGTGCTCCCCATAACGCACCAACCATGCTTTGGCTTGTCTCACAGGCATATTATTTTTATTGACAAACAACATTTCTCACTGTATTGTTTGTTCAAGCCTCTGGGTTATTGGCCTGCAGGATGTATTCCCATCCCAGCTGAACAACTCAACCCGACCCAATGACAGTATCAGCCGGTCCCAATTCACTCCCCTGGCCCCTAACCTTGCTTTACAGATCTGTAAGATGTACTTGATCTGGTGGAAGCTCCACCACTGCACTTTTAATGTCTATCCAGATCCTTCAGATATGCAAACATGGGTTAGGGCCACGGTAAAGGGGTTAGGGAGTGAATTGGGACCCGCTCTATCATCACAACACTGGTCATTAAAGTCCTACTCCAAATGACATCTGCCAGACCGGCTGGGGAATGGGAATGACACGGTCTTGTGTTTATGTCCCCATAGGCGTCGATGGAGAGGAATGGGGCAAGTTTCTACACACCAAAAGCAAGGTATGTCTCAGTAACCATTCCTCAGAGCTAGTTTCTGTGTTGGTTCAACGCCTGCAAGTTGCTGACAGAGCGACGCACCTCCTCCAACTATCTGTTCATCTCAGTGGAGTTCCCTGCCCTTTCACTGTTACAAATAGACATGCAGCTTAAAACTTGCTTGACCTGATTATAGGCATGCATGCAAAGCATTGTTTTGATTTACTGACTGAAGATCACTGGAAAAGCTATATGGGTTTTGTAGCTTTGTCTGGAGAGTTTGTTTGACAGGAATCCTATTTAAATCACCTCAGGCACACACCCTTTCAGTCGCAGGCAAACAAAGACACAGGAGGATGTACAGCAGTACTGTCTTCTAGACGGAATGGCCCAGAGCATAAAGTAGAGATGAGGGAATAGGGCGTAATATACAGTCGAGATGAGGAAATAGGGCGTAATATACAGTCGAGATGAGGAAATAGGGCGTAATATACGGTCGAGATGAGGGAATAGGGCGTAATATACGGACGAGATGAGGGAATAGGGCGTAATATACGGTCGAGATGAGGGAATAGGGCGTAATATACGGACGAGATGAGGGAATAGGGCGTAGTATACGGTCGAGATGAGGGAATAGGGCGTAGTATACGGTCGAGATGAGGGAATAGGGCGTAGTATACGGTCGAGATGAGGGAATAGGGTGTAATATACGTCGAGATGAGGGATATAGGGCGTTATACGGTCGAGATGAGGGAATAGGGCGTACTCATATAGCGGTCGAGATGAGGGAATAGGGGCGTAAATATACGAGTCGAGATGAGGGAATAGGGCGTAATATACGGTCGAGATGAGGGAATAGGGCGTAGTATAACGGTCGAGATGAGGGAATAGGGTGTAATATACGGTCGTGAGGGATAAGGGGTACTATACGGTCGAGATGAGGGAATAGGGCGTACTATACGGTCGAGATGAGGAATAGGGCGTAATATAGGTCGAGATGAGGGAATAGGGCGTATATACGGTCGAGATGAGGGAATAGGGCGTAATATACGGTCGAGATGAGGGAATAGGGCGTAATATACGGTCGAGATGAGGGAATAGGGTAATATACGGTCGAGATGAGGGAATAGGGCGTAATATACGTCGAGATGAGGGAATAGGGCGAATATACGGTCGAGATGAGGGATGGGCGTAATATACGGTCGAGATGAGGGAATAGGGCGAAATATACGGTCGAGATGAGGGAATAGGGCGTAATATACGGTGATAGGATAGGGAGTAGGGCGACATGCGGTCGAGATGCAGGGAGTAGGGCAGAGCATGCGGTCGAGATGAGGGAGTAGGGCAGAGCATGCGGTCGAGATGAGGGAGTAGGGCAGAGCATGCGGTCGAGATGTGGGAGTAGGGCAGAGCATGCGGTCGAGATGTGTGCAGACACAGTAATTTGCTCTGGTGCTTTAGGTCCTTCATGCGTGAACAGAGAAATCTTTGTGATGTGCTATACTGTAAATGGCATTGATGGAGGATGTTTTTTTCTTTATCTTTATGATTACATTTGTAAGATTTGATTATATTTAGACTTCTGTAGTGGTCTTTTGCGGTTGGGTCCAGATTATAGTAAATCACATTTACATTTGTCGTATGCAGCTATGTAAAACAGAATTGAATCATTTCTTATACTGCGCATTATTGATAAACATGTTTTTGTTTTTAGATCTACACAGACTTCGATGAAATCAGGCTCGAGATCGAAGCTGAAACCGAAAGAGTTTCTGGCAATAACAAGGTATGTCAACAATAACAAATTATTTGATGCAAAGGTAGTCCAAAGCAATGTCGGAACAGATTGCCAACTGCTGAGTTGACATTTCTTTGTTTTCTTCCAGGGAATCACCGATGAACCCATTCACCTGAAGATCTTCTCCCCTCACGTAGTCAACCTCACACTAGTGGATCTGCCAGGTATCACAAAGGTACACACAAAGCAAGGTGCTTTAATTTCAAATATAAAAGCGAATTGAGTTGCTCAAGTGTGATCGAGTTGGTTTGAACCCGCCACAATACTTATTTAGCTGTCTGCGCTAACGCCTAGGCATTAGCTCTGGGAGCTAACACAAGTCTTAGGATCCCAGGCACTGAGATCACCTATCTTTCATGCACTGAACCACCTCTTTCCAAGTTTATTGAGGGAGATAGAACTCCAAGTATGGTTTGAACTATGATATGGGCAGGAATTAATTGTGTGTGTGTGTGCATGTTCTACCCAGGTCCCAGTGGGAGACCAGCCCAAAGACATAGAGGTGCAGATCAAAGACTTGATCGTGAAGCACATCTCTAACCCCAACTCTATCATCCTGGCTGTGACTGCGGCCAACACAGACATGGCCACCTCAGAGGCCCTCAAAGTTGCCCGCGAGGTCGACCCCGACGGTAAACGCCTACAAATCTCTTCTCTTCTTCACTGTCTCTCTCTCCTTTTTTGTTTGTCTATGCCTCTTCTTTTTGTGTGTCTGTCTGTCTCTCTACCGGTCTCTGCGTCTCTCTCCTCTCTCCACCACTCTTGCTCTCTCTGTTAACCTTAATTGTCTGTCACCTACTGTTTTCTCTAATCCTTATATCAGACACGCCGTGGCGTACACCGCTGTACAAAAACTCTTGATTACCTGGATGTAGGCCCAGGAGTTTTTCCTGACTATCTCACTTGACCAGGAAAACTCTAGCCTCTAGTTATAGGCTAAACTCCTGTCCCTATTTGGAGGTAACTGTGGAAAGGTTTGGTTATCATGGCTGTGGATCTGGTCCTGTAATTCATAAAGCTTCTCAGAGTAAGGTAGACGACCTAGGATCTGCCTTTCAGATCATAATGAATAAGATTTTATTGACGGGGGGGACCTGATCCTAGATTAACACTCCTACCCTGATATGCATTTTGACTATGGGTTCTGGGTATTTGTGTCACTGTGTAGGCAGGAGGACGTTAGCGGTGGTGACCAAACTGGACCTGATGGACGCTGGGACAGATGCCATGGACGTTCTGATGGGCCGGGTCATCCCTGTTAAACTTGGCCTCATTGGCGTGGTCAACAGGTCTGCACCATGACACAATCATCTTCGGTCTCTAACATGTTGAATATAGCAAGGGTTCAGACCTATGGAAAATCCAGTATATAATGGTGTTAGAAGCCAACAGTCACTTAGGATCAAAATGGGAAAAGGGCCAGCATTCCTTAAGTTTTGTTAGGATTTTCTTTTACTGTACTATGTACTTTTAATTTTGAGTCATTTAGCAGACTCCAGAGCGACGTAGTTAGTGCATTCATCTTAAGCTGGCTATGTGGGACAACCACATAATTATCTGTCATAGAAAGTACATTTTTCCTCAAAGTTCTGGATAAGTTGCAGGGGTTTGATGGCACTAGCGGAGAGCCCAGCCAACAATGAGTTGCAGTAGTCCAGATGGGAGATGACAAGTGCCTGGATTAGGACCTGCGCCACTTCCCTGTGTGAGGTAGGGTAGTAGTCTACTGATATTGTAGAGGATAAACATGCAGGAGAGAGTCACTGCTTTGATGTTTGCAGAGAACGACATGGTGTTGTCCATGCTCACGCCAAAGTTATTTGCACTCTCCGCGATGGAAAAGTCTTGGAGCGGCCAGGTCTTCCACGGGAGGAAAAGTAGCTCCATCTTGTCGAGGTTGAGCCTGACACGCATCTCTGCCAGGCACGCAGAGATGCGTGTCGCCACCTGGGTGTCAGAAGGGGGGGGGAAGGAGAAGTTGTTGAGTGTCATCTGCATAGCAGTGATAGGAGAGACCATGTGAGGATATGACGGAGTAGAGTGTCTGTATGGAGAACCGAGCCTTGGGGGACACCAGTAGTGAGAGCACGTGGTGCAGACAAACATCATATCCACATCATCTGGTAAGAGCGGCCTGCCAGGTAGGATGCAATCCAAGAGTGTGCAGGGCCTGAGACGCCCAGCCCTGAGAGGGTGGAGAGGAGGATCTGATGGTTCACTTGTGTCGGAAGGCAGTGACTAGATTTTTAGAGGATGAGAACAGAGGAGCGAAAGTCACCTTTGGCAGTGCAGAGAGTCTCCGTGACACGGAGAAGAACAGTCTCGGTTGAGTGACCCGTCTTGAAGCCTGAGTGGTTAGGGTCAATAAGCTCGTTCTGCGAGGGAGTTGGAGAGATGGCGTGCTGACGTTTTTTGGAAAGAAAAGATGGGATACCGGTCTGTATTTATTCTTTTTTTAATTACGTCGGGTCGAGTGTTGGTTTCTTGAGGAGGGGAGCGACTCTGGCCATTTTGAAGTCCGAGTGGGATGAGTTGCCAGTGAAAACCGGTGGTCAGGGATGAGGAATGGGAAAGATGGTCTGGAGGCAGGGATGGTGTCGGGTGGCTGGTCATCACTAGTCGCGGTATTTCACCTGGAGAGAGAGAGAGAGGAGAAAGAGGTCAAGGCGTAGGGTAGTTCTGTGTGAGTGGGACCAGTGGACTCAATAGGCTGACTGAATGAGGAGCTGGTAGTAAAATAACTCACAGTCCTATCCTTCATGCCTTTCTTCAGGAGTCAGTTGGACATCAACAATAAGAAGACAGTGGCCGACGCCATCCGTGATGAATATGCCTTCCTACAGAAGAGGTATCCCTCCCTCGCCAACAGAAACGGAACCAAATACCTGGCTAGAACATTGAACAGGTATGAGCAATGTTCCGTCCACAAAAAAATGGACACTTAGCAAATTTCAGGTCTGCTTTAGAGCAAACTGGACTACCATCACAAACAATGGAGAAAATGCATCCCATAACATTTTAACATAGAAATCGCTGTTCTGTCAATCAGCCTACAGTAGCAACCAATGTGTGGTGTTCAATGTCGGCCTACATTACATGAAACTTTTGGAAAAACACATACAGGTTTCGACATTGACCTGTTTATCCACTTGTCCTTCAGACAAGGTGACTGAAAATGTTGTTGTGTTTGATGCAAGAAACCACTTTACAAAATGAAATGCATTATTATTCCCATACCATTTATTACAGAGACTCAGACAAATTATGCTACTTAGCTTATTCAAGCCTGTCTCAAAATACAATGCTCCTTTAAGACAAAAAAAGGCCTTTACCTGACTCGCTTTTCAAAGATGTCCAGAAATGTACGTTTTGTGCTCTTGTAGGAAGCAACCACGCCCCTATTGCGGACTACAAATGATCTATAACCGGGCTAATAACTCACTAACGGAAACGAACAAAATGTGCACACGTGGCTACATGCAGCTCTCGCTTTGATTTCAAAACAAGCACATCTGCTCACGACCGCTCATCCTGTAAACACAGTCCAGTTCAAATTAAATGGCACAGATCCATATATGGCAATGGTCTATTTGCATATAGACCTATGCAGCTCTGATTGGTTATGCCGCACCGGTCTGTGTAGAGTACGGGCTAAGTCGTGCTGCAATAGAATCCTACTTCGAAGTGTTCTGCCTACAGCAAAATCTTTTGCATAGTTAGTTTTGTTTCGATATGTTGCATTGAAAGTGGCTAATTTTGCATTGATTTGATCACAATTGCCACAGTACAGGGAAACGTTGATAGTGTTAACTAACAGGGGAAAACTCTAAAGTTTAAAAGTTAAATCTCGTGCTTTTCTCCGTGGGCGGATTTTTTTCCCTCTGCGCGGCAGTCTTGGGGCTACTGCACGCACGCGCACAGTTTAGAAGGAACATTGGGAATGAGAAAGAAATAATATATTAGGCATACAAGGCCTCAACAGAAGAGTAATTTAGAGATTTAAAAACATCTGGCCAACTATAATTTTAGAGTGTAATGTCACTCTAGAATCTACCAACTATCATGTTGTCTGTTGCCTTTGCCAGATTGTTGATGCACCACATCAGAGACTGTCTCCCGGAGCTAAAGACTCGTATCAACGTGCTGGCGGCCCAGTACCAGTCCCTGCTGAGCAGCTACGGTGAACCTGTAGAAGACCAGAGCTCTACTCTGCTGCAGCTCATCACGAAGTTTGCTGCAGAGTACTGCCACACCATCGAGGGCACCGCCAAGTACATAGAGACAACCGAGCTGTGAGTAACTTCTTCTTTCTCTTGAAGGTCCAATGCAGCTGTTTTTGTCGCTCAAATCATTTCTGGGTAACAATTACGTACCTTTCAGTTATTGTTTTCAATTAAAATGGTCAAAAATAAATAAAAATAGCTTCTTAGCAGAGGGCAATTTCTCAAGCAAGAATCTTGCTAGTACTGTCTGGGAGTGGTCTGAGTAGGAAGGGGAACATTGGCTGATATTGGCAGAGAGGTATGGAAATCTGTCTTATTGGTATATTAACTAATTTACCACCTGGTGATGTCACCATGGAAGACCTGAACTCCATCCCACCGAACAAGCTGACATTTCAGACGGTCTTGTCAAACAGCTCTTACACTAAAAGGCATTATCATTTCCAAAATGTCGCAGTATTATTCCAGCCTCATACCAAATATATAAAGAACATAGGAAAATCACATTTTTGACTGTACTGGGCCTTTATATATTATTATCTTTTCATTTATTTGAAGATATAGACAGGAGGGATGGAGAACCTTTTTCAAACATCCTTGTACCTCTAGTTACCAGAAGGGGGCATACAAGTATAGCATCACAAATCAACCAATTTGAAGCTTTTGCAGTCCAATGTAGTGGGTAGATTACGTGGTCTAAATTAACTAGGCTAATACATTGATCACACATTTTAAACATTTTGTTGCATGTATATGTAACAGTGGACCGTTCTCTTTCAGGTGTGGTGGAGCACGAATCTGTTATATTTTCCATGAGACTTTTGGTCGGACGCTGGAGTCTGTGGACCCACTAGGAGGTCTGACCACCATAGACGTGCTAACAGCTATTAGGAATGCTACGGTGAGTGTGCAATGCTATATACTGTATTGTGTGCTACTAAACTGAACAAAAATATAAACGCAACATGTAAAGTGTTGGTCCCATGTTTAATGAGCTGAAATAAAAGATCCCAGAAATGTTCTATCCACACAAAAAGCTTATTTCTCTAAAATCTTCGGCACAAATCCCTGTTAGCATTTCTCCTTTGCCAAAATAATCCATCCAACTGACAGGTGTGGCATATCAAGAAGCTGAATAAACAGCATGATCATTACACAGGTGCACCTTGTGCCGGGGACAATTAAAAGCCACTCTAAAATGTGCAGTTTTGTCACACAACACAATGCCACAGATGTCTTACGTTTTGAGGGAGTAGGTAATTGGCATGCCGACTGCTAGAATGTCCACCAGAGCTGTTGCCAGATAATTGAATTTTCATTTCTCGACCATAAGCCGCCTCCAACGTCATTTTAGAGAATTGGCCTCACCACCGCAGACAACGTGTAACCACGCTTGTCCAGGACTGCCACATCCGGCTTCTTCACCTGCGGGATTGTCTGAGACCAGCCACCCGGACAGCTGATGAAACTGAGGAGTTTTTCTTTCTGTAATAAAGCCCTTTTGTGGGGAAAAACATATTCTTATCGCCTGGGCCTGGCTCCCCAGTGGGTGTGTCTGGCTTCCAAGTGGTTGGGCCTGTGCCCTCCCAGACCCACCCATGGCTGCGCCCCTGCCCAGTCATGTAAAATCCATAGATTAGAGCCTAACACATTTATTAATTTCCTTTTTATGAACTGTAACTCAGTAAAATTGTTGCATGTTGTGTTTTATGTTTTTGTTCAGTATGTTTATCTATACAGACTCACATATTTAGCTGTATGAGACGGCAGGTAGCTTAGTGGTTAGAGCGTTGGGCCAGTAACCAAAAGGTTGCTAGATCGAATCTCCGAGCTGACAAGGTAAAAATCTGTCATTCTGTCCACGAACAAGGCAGTTAACCCACTGTTCCCTGGTAGGCTGTCATTGTAATTAAGAATTTGTTCTTAACTGACTTGCCTAGTTAAAAAAAAAAAAAAATGTTCGTTTGCAGAGTAGAATGATGGAATGTTGAGTGTTTTGATAGGTGTTTTCGTTTCTTTGAGATTGGATAAGAATAACTTTATCGACTCCGTGATTTATTGTGAGTTGAGATGAGTTGCGTGTTGTTAGCCAGAGAGGCTGTTGGGTAATGTAGTCTCTGTCTGTGTGTGTGTGTAGGGCCCGCGGCCTGCCCTGTTTGTGCCCGAGGTGTCGTTTGAGCTGCTTGTGAAGAGACAGGTGAAGAGACTGGAGGATCCCAGTCTGCGCTGTGTAGAGCTGGTCCACGAGGAGATGCAGAGAATCATCCAGCACTGCTCCAACTACAGCACACAGGTAGACTAGACACACACACAGAAACTACAGCACACAGGTAGACTAGACACACACACAGAAACTACAGCACACAGGTAGACTAGACACACACACAGCAACTAACAGCACACAGGATTAGACTGACACACACACAGCAACTACAGCACTACAGGTAGACTGAACACACACACAGCAACTACAGCACCACAGGTAGACTGGACCACACACACAGCAACTTAACCAGATACGCACACAGGTAGACTGGACAACACACACAGCAACTACAGCACACAGGTAGACTGGACACACACCAAGCAAACTACAGCACACAGTCAGACTGGACACACACACAGCAACTACAGCACACAGGTAGACTGGACACACACACAGCAACTACAGCACACAGGTAGACTGGGCACACACACAGCAACTACAGCACACAGGTAGACTGGACACACACACAGCAACTACAGCACACAGGTAGACTGGACACACACACAGCAACTACAGCACACAGGAGACTGGACACACAACAGCAACTACAGCACACAGGTAGACTAGGACACACACACAGCAACACAGCACACCAGGTAGACTGGACACACACACAGCAACTACAGCACCACAGGTAGACTGGAGAACACACAGCAACTACAGCACACAGGGTAGACTGGAGACACACACAGCAACTACAGCACACAGGTAGACTGGAGACACACACAAGCAACTACAGCACACGGGTAGCTGAGACACGAACACACAGCAACTACAGCACACAGGTAGACTAGACAGCACAACAGCAACAACAGCCAACAGGTAGACTAGACACGCACACACAGCCAACTACAGCACACAGGTAGACTAGACACGCACACACAGAACTACAGCACACAGGTAGACTAGACACGCACACACAGCAACTACAGCACACAGGTAGACTAGACACACGACACAAGCACTACAGCACACAGGTAGACTAGACACGCACACACAGCAACTACAGCACACAGGTAGACTAGACACGCACACACAGCAACTACAGCACACAGGTAGACTAGACACGCACACACAGCAACTACAGCACACAGGTAGACTAGACACGCACACACAGCAACTACAGCACACAGGTAGACTAGACACGCACACACACAGCAACTACAGCACACAGGTAGACTGGAGAGAACACACACACACAGCAAACTACAGCACACAGGTAACTGGAGAGACACACAACAACACAGCAACTACAGCACACAGGTAGACTGGAGAGACCACACACACACACAGCAACTACAGCACACAGGTAGACTGGAGAGACACACACCACACAGCAACTACAGCACACAGGTAGACTGGAGAGACACACACAGCAACTACAGCACACAGTAGACTAGACACACACACACACAGCAACTACAGCACACAGGTAGACTAGAGACACACACCACAGCAACTACAGCACACAGGTAGACTAGAGCACACACACACAGCAACTACAGCACACAGGTAGACTAGACACACACACACACAGCAACTACAGCACACAGGTAGACTGGAGAGACCACACACACACCACAGCAACTACAGCACACAGGTAGACTGGAGAGACAACACACACACACAAACTACAGCACACAGGTAGACTGGAGAGACACACACACACACAGCAACTACAGCACACAGGTAGACTGGAGAGAACACACACACACAAGCAACTACAGCACACAGGTAGACTGGAGAGACACACACAGCAACTACAGCACACAGGTAGACTAGACACCACACACACAGCAACTACAGCACACAGGTAGACTAGAGACACACACACAGCAACTACAGCACACAGGTAGACTAGAGACACACACACAAGCAACTACAGCACACAGGTAGAAGACACACACACACACAGCAACTACAGCACACAGGTAGACTGGAGAGAACCACACACACAGCAACTACAGCACACAGGTAGGATGAGAGACACACACAGCAACTACAGCACACAGGTAGACTAGACACGCACACACAGCAACTACAGCACACAGGTAGACTAGACACGCACACACAGCAACTACAGCACACAGGTAGACTAGACACGCACACACAGCAACTACAGCACACAGGTAGACTAGACACGCACACAACAGCAACTACAGCACACAGGTAGACTGGAGAGACACACACACACACAGCAACTACAGCACACAGTAGACTGGAGAGAAGACACACACACACACAGGCAACTACAGCACACAGGTAGACTGGAGAGACCCACAACACACCCAGCAACTACAAGCACACAGGAGCTGGAGAGACACACACACACACCAGCAACTACAGCACACAGGAGACTGGAGAGACACACAACAGCAACTACAGCACAACAGGTAGACTAGACACACACACACACAGCAAACTACAGCACACAGGTAGACTAGAGACACCACACACAGCAAACTACAGCACACAGGTAGACTAGAGACACACACACAGCAAACTACAGCACACAGGTAGACTAGACACACACCACACACAGCAACTACAGCACACACAGGTGAGACTGGAGAGCACACACACACACCACAGCAACTTACAGCACACAGGTAGACTGGAGAGACACACACACACACAGCAACTACAGCACACAGGTAGACTGGGCAGAAGACACACACACACACACAGCAACTACAAACAGCACACAGGCTCAGAGACTGGAGAGAACACAACACACAGGCAACTACAGCACACAGGTAGACTGGAGAGACACACACACAGCAACTACAGCACACAAGGTAGAACTAGACACACACACACACAGCAACTACAGCACACAGGTAGACTAGAGACAACCACACAGCAACTACAGCACACAGGTAGACTAGAGACACACACCACAGCAACTACAGCACACAGGTGACTAGACACACACACACACAGCAAGTACAGCACAACAGGTAAGGACTGGAAGAGGGACACACACACACACAGCAACTACAGCACACAGGTAGGACTGAGCCCAGACCACACGTAACAGCACAGCAACTACAGCACACAGGTAAGACTAGACACACACACAGAAACTACAGCACACAGGTAGACTAGACACACAACTACAGCACACAGGTAGACTAGACACACACACAGAAACTACAGCACACAGGTAGACTAGACACACACACAGAGTAGTTGCTGTGTGGTGTGTCTTCGCTCTAGTCTACCTGTGTGCTTAGTTTGCTGTGTGTGTGTCTCTCCAGTCTCTACCTGTGTGCTGTAGTTGCTGTGTGTGTGTGTCTCTCCAGTCTAACCTGTGTGCTGTAGTTGCTGTGTGTGTGGTGTCGTCTCCAGTCTACCTGTGTGCTGTAGTTGCTGTGTGTGTGTGTCTCTCCAGTCTACCTGTGTGCTGTAGTTGCTGTGTGTGTGTGTCTCTAGTCTACCTGTGTGCTGTAGTTGCTGGTGTGTGTGTCTCTAGTCTACCTGTTGCTGTAGTTGCTGTGTGTGGTGTCTCTCCAGTCTACCTGTGTGCTGTAGGGCTGTGTGGTGTGTCTCTCAGTCACCTGTGTGCTGTATTTGCTGTGTGTGTGTGTCTAGTCTACCTGTGTGCTGTAGTTGCTGGTGTGTGTCTCTAGGCTTACCTGTGTGCTGTAGTTGCTGTGTGTGTGTCTCTAGTCTACCTGTGTGCTGTAGTTGCTGTGTGTGGTGTGTGTCTAGTCTACCTGTGTGCTGTAGTTGCTGTGTGTGTCTCTCAGTCTACCTGTGTAGCGTTGCTAGCTTGGCTGTGTGTGGTGTGTCTCTCCAGTCTACCTGTGTGCTGTAGTTGCTGTTGTGTGTGTGTGTCTAGTCTCCTGTGTGCTGTAGTTGCTGTGTGTGTGTCTCTAGTCTACCTGTGTGCTGTAGTTGCTGTGTGTGTGTCTCTAGTCTACCTGTGTGCTGTAGTTGCTGTGTGTGTGTGTCTAGTCTACCCTGTGTGCTGTAGTTGCTGTGTGTAGTCTCGTTCTAGCTCTCATCACTGTGTGCTGTGAGTTGCTGTGTGTGTGTGTCTCTCCAGTCTACCTGTGTGCTGGAGTTGCTGTGTGTGTGTTGTCTCTCCAGTCTACCTGTGTGCTGTAGTTTGCTGTGTGTGTGTGTCTCTCCAGTCTACCTGTGTGCTGTAGTTGCTGTTGTGTGTGTGTCTCTCCAGTCTACCTGTGTGCTGTATTGCTGTGTGTGTGTTGTCTGTCTCCGTGTTTTCTCAGTCTCGTACCTGTGTGCTGTAGTTGCTGTGTGTGTGTCTCTAGTCTACCTTGGTGCTGTAGTTGCTGTGTGTGTGTGTCTCTAGTCACCTGTGTGCTGTAGTTGCTGTGTGTGGGTGTCTAGTCTACCTGTGTGCTGTAGTTGCGTGTGTCTATTGTAGTTGCTGTGTGTGTCTCTCAGTCTACCTGGTGCTGTAGTTGCTGTGTGTGTGTGTGTCTCTCCAGTCTACCTGTGTGCTGCTGTAGTTGCTGTGTGTGTGTGGTGTGTCTCTCCAGTCTACCTGTGTGCTGTAGTTGCTGTGTGTGTGTGTGTCTCTCCAGTCTACCTGTGTGCTGTAGTTGCTGTGTGTGTGCTGTGTCTCTCAGTCTACCTGTTGCTGTAGTGCTTGTGTGTGCGTGTCTAGTCACCTGTGTGCTGTAGTTGCTGTGTGTGCGTGTCTAGTCTACCTGTGTGCTGTAGTGTGCTTGGTGTGTGCGTGTCTAGTCTACCTGTGTGCTGTAGTTGCGGGTGTGCGTGTCTAGTCAACCTGTGTGCGTAGTTGCTGGTTGTGTCTCTCCAGTCTACCTGTGTGCTGTAGTTGCTGGTGTGTGGTGTGTCTCTCCAGTCTACCTGTGTGCTGCTAGTGCTGTGTGTTGCTGTGTCTGTGTGTCTAGTCTACCTGTGTGCTGTAGTTGCTGTGTGTGTGTCTCTAGTCACCTGAACCGTGTGCTGTAGTTGCTGTGTGTGTGTCTCTTAGTCTACCGTGTGCTGTAGTTGCTGTGTGTTGTGTGTGTCTAGTCTACCTGTGTGCTGTAGTTGCTGTGTGTGTCTCTCCAGTCTACCTGTGTGCTGTAGTTGCTGTGTGTGTGTGTGTCTCTCCAGTCTACCTGTCTACTGGTGCTGTAGTTGCTGTGTGTGTGTGTGTCTCTCCAGTCTACCTGTGTGCTGTAGTTTGCTTGTGTGTGTGTGTCTCTCCAGTCTACCTGTGTGCTGTAGTTGCTGTGTGTGTGTGTCTCTCCAGTCTACCTGTGTGCTGTAGTTGCTGTGT